>NC_063180.1:43194966-43331398 GCF_023159225.1 Perognathus longimembris pacificus
CCATGCTGGAGATCATGTAGACAAAGGCTATTCGATGCCCTCTGTGGAGGAAGTGCGTTTTGGTGTTTGAGAGGCCCGCTTCCCTTCCTTTAAATCTAATAACTGACACCCCCCCCCCGCCCCAATCCAATCTGGGTGGAATGAGGTGTTGCAGAGACGGAGCCTCCGTAGCCACGAGGGGGTCCCAAGACCTTGATCTTTATCTTTCACACCTATCTCCCTCTGTGTCTCTCTCTGCCCTGTGTATCACGCATCCATTAGAAGCTGGGCAGAAGGAGCTTCGTGTTTTCTTTGAGTGGCCACCTGGATGGTCTCCATAAAGCACAGGTTCCCGGGTCCCATCCCAGGCTGGCGGGGGAGGGGGGGGAACGGGGATCTTTGCGGGGAGAGAGCCAGAGTCTGCCTTTCCAGCAAGGTCTCCGCGGGCCCTGGGCCGGAGCCTCTGCTTGCGAGCGTGGCTAGAGTGTAGACTGGAGTTTAGACCTCATGGGAGGACGGTGAGAGAGGAGTGCTTGGATTCAAGTCCGGGCTCTGCCCCTCGCTGGCTCAGAGACTCCTCCCGCTCCCCATTGGCTCATCTGAGAAACACACTGTTTACCCCCGCCGGTGGCTGGCAGGATGGATGCACGGTGGGAGGGTGTTACTGTGCACCGTGGACGTGATTCTTTTTTTAATTTTTATTTGTTTTATTAGGTAGTTGTACAAAGAGGTCACAGTTCCATAAGGTTACCAGTACAATGCTAGCCTTCCGTGGCCCTGGCATTATTCTTCACCCATCCCTGTACTCATGATACTTCAACTTTTCCCTAACAGACAATGGATATATTGACATTTGCTCATCCTTCCTCCCTCCCTTCCTGTGCCCCAGCTTGTTGCCCCCCACAAACAAATTTCTGCTTCTTAGTATTCATTTTGTTAAACCACTCATTAGTTGTTCAGAGGCGTTACTGTTGGACTCTTTCCCTAAGAGTACCATAGTTTTAGTCAGTTGGTGTGTATATGCATAGAGTCTTGTTGATGTTACCCTGAATATTTGTATTTTACACCTAGCTTCCACATGAGAAAAAAACATGCACCATATTATCTCTCAGCCTGACTCAATTTTTTTTTCTTCTTTGCCAGCCCTAGAGCTTGAACTCAGGGCTTTAGCACTGTCCCTGGCTTCTTTTTGCTCAAGGCTAGCACTCCACCACTTGAGCCTTTTCTGTATACGTGGTGCTGAGGAATCGAACCCAGGGCTTCATGTATACGAGGCGAGCACTCTTGCCACTAGGCCATATCCCCAGCCCCAGCCAGACTTAATTCTAAGTTCATCCATTTCCTTACAAATGACATATTATTCTTTCCAAGTACAATTCTATTGTATATGAAAGCACCAGGCCCAGAAAATCACATGGACACCAAGACATGTACAGCCAAGTAAGCAAGCTGATAGGCTAGCTCTCTTGAGATAGAGTAGCAGCCTGCCGTGGACGTGATTCTGTGTTGGAGGAAGGAAGGGCCTAGTTCCCAGAGGCAAGCCTGGGAACTGCCCCCTGCCCCCAGGGCTCCAGCCAGCCCATTTCCAATCACAGCCTACAGGCCAGCCCCCTGCCTATAATCCCAGTGAATCCGGAGGCTGAGATGTGAGGATCACGGTTCCAAGTCAGCACGGCTAGAAAAGTCCAAGCGACTCTTATCTCCAGCGAACCCACGAAAATCTGTAAGTGGGGCTGTGGCTTACGTACGAGAGCACCAACCTTGAGCCATAAAGCTAAAGGACAGTGCCCAGGCCCTGAGTTCAAGCCCCCATACTGGCATCAAAAGGAAGAACTATGGTGTACAAAAATTAACCCGCCAGCTTGTTAATCATCCAGTGATAATAATCATTTAAGTTACTAATGAGTTAATAATCCTACAGGGAGTTTTCAGAGGCCATGGTTTATTTATTTATTTATTTATTTTTTGGCCAGTCCTGGGCTTGAACTCAGGGCCTGAGCACCGTCCCTGGCTTCTTCTTGCTCAAGGCTAGCACTCTGCCACTTGAGCCACAGTGCCACTTCTGTCTATGTGGTGCTGGGGAATTGAACCCAGGGCCTCATGTATACGAGGCAAGCACTCTTGCCACTAGGCCACATTCCCAGCCCTGGAGGCCATGGCTTAGGTGGAGAAGCTGGCATTAGAGACCGGGGCACTAATGGCATCTTTTGCCCCCCGCCTTAGGAGTGCCCCGCCAACAGCCGGAACATCCGGGAGGTGCAGTGCGCGTCCTACAACAACAAGCCGTTCCTGGGCAGGTTCTACGAGTGGGAGCCGTTCGCGGAAGGTAAGGGGGACCCGGCCTCGTCGGGGGACGTCCTGGCCGTGCCGCCTCCCCTGTGGCCTGCCGGTTGGTTCTCGCGTGCGTGCTGGGCACCCTTGGAGGGGCGAGTCTGACCCCTGTGGGGAGCAGACCTCCGGGGTCACCTGCGGTCAGCCGCATTGCTCAGACCACGCGGCTGACCCGGTCGGCGGGGCCTGCGGCGCGGAGCAAGGCTGGCTGGGCCGGAGCCGCAGGGTGGAGCGGAGCGCGTGTGCGGGGCCAGGCCACCCTGGCCTCTCCGTCGTCTGTAAAGCTGGCCGTTGGTGCCTTGGGGCTCGGGATCTAGAGCCTTCTGCCACAGGCTAGCGCTCGCCGGTGGGGGCTTGGGGGCAGTGGCTCTGTCATGTTGTCTGACCTGCGTGCTCCTATGTGGTGCTGAGTGGTGGGCAAGAGTTATTTGGGATGAGCTCAGGGAGCACTCAGTCTGGGAGCACTGGCTGCTTCCTCCCCCCCGGGCAGCCGGGGCTGCAGGGTGGTTCTGCTCTGCCTGGCAGAGACACCCCCCCCCCGCCCGTCAGAGACCTCCACGGCTTTCGCCACCACAGTCCGCATGTCACAAACCCTCTTGCCTTTTCTCTCCTCCCGCATCTGTGTTTGACTTCAAGCAGAAGACCCAGGAGGGGTTCACTGCTCGGACGTGTGACTTCCTTTCCTTTCTTGAGAAATTCAAAAGCGATGTTAGAGAGAATGGTTCGATTGTGAGTTTCCGCCTGGGTGGGTGGCAGGCAGGGGCTGCTCAGGACGCTGGGATCTGAGAATCACAAATCACAGGTTCAAAGCCAGCCCGGGCAGGAAAGCCCATGAGCCTCTTCATCTCCAATAACCACCACCAACAACAACAAAACGGGGAGTGGAGCTGTGGCTCAAGTGGCAGAGCACTAGCCTGGAGCAACGAAGCTCAGAGACAGCACCCAAGCCCAGAGTTCAAGCCCCAGGATGACACACACACAGAACTCTCTCTCTCTCTGTATATATTTTAACAGTTAATTCTTTTTAAAAGAATAAATCACCCAGTATACAAATTCATATTTCATAACGCTATTTGAATTCATATTACACAATGCTGTTTACTGGTGGGTACGTCAAATATCTTGGCTGTAAGTGACAGAAACTTAAACTACGCATGTTTGAAAAAGGGATTTTGTTGGCCAGATACCAAGCAACCCAGAAGGTGGCCAGGATTCTGATTTGGGTACAATCCATTTAAGTGCCAGCATTGGGGCCTGCTTGCATCTGTCCCTCCCTCCCTCCCTCCCTCCCTCCCTCCCTCCCTCTCTCTCTCTGCTTTTTCTGGGGCTTGGACTTAGGGTCTGGGTGCTGACCCTAAGGTTTCTATTTTTTAGGTCTTGCTCTCAGAGCTAGCATTCTACCATGAGCCGCGGCTCCACGTCCTGATTTTTGCTGGTTAATTGGAGATAAGAGATTCACAGGCCTTCCTGCTCTGTCTGGCTTCAAACCATGGTCCTCAGATCCCAGCCTCCTGTGTAGCTAAGATTACAGGCGTGAGCCACCGGCGCCTGGCAGGACCTGTCTTTCTGTCTGGCTCTCCCAACTTCTTTCTCAGGTTGGCGAGAGGGTGGTAGTGAGGGAAACTTTCCTTTCACATGCTTTGGGCTGACTCTGGTTCTTAAAAAGAGAACATTAACGGGGCTGGGGATATGGCCTAGTGGCAGAGTGCTCGTCTCCTATACATGTGGCCCTGGGTTCAATTCCCCAGCACCACATATACAGAAAACGGCCAGAAGGGGCGCTGTGGCTCAAGTGGCAGAGTGCTAGCCTTGAGCAAAAAGAAGCCAGGGAAGGTGCTCAGGCCCTGAGTCCAAGGCCCAGGACTGGCCAAAAAAAAAAAAAAGAACAATTAAATTCTCAACTTCCACTCCCTGCGGCTGTGACTTTCTTTCGGGAACTAAGTCTTTGCAGACCTAGTGAAGACGTGAGAGAAGACGAGGTTGAAACCAGGTGAGCCGTCGTCCCAGCTCCTCTGGGGGTAGAGATGGGAAGCTCACCCACTTCCAGGCCAGCCTGGGTCAAGAGCGAGCGGCTCCATCTCAGCCAGTGAGCTGCGCCTGATGGCGCGCTTCCGTGATCCCGGCTACAAGGCAGACATGGGTGGGGGGGGGGGGGGCAGTGGTCTGAGGCCAGCGGGGGCACCGGTGAGACCTTAGGGAAAATGAAAAGAAGGCTGCGGGTGAGGTGCAGCTCGTCCATGACCTGCCTAGCAAACACCTTCAAACTCAGGTCCCGCTCGAATAATCGAAGAAGAGGTTGGCGGCGGAGGGTGGGCCCGAGCCTGCTAGGAATGTTGTCTTAAGAAAAATGACAGGAGAAGAGACGGGAGGGCGACCATGGAGCCACACCCACCCCACCCCCCCCCACCCCCCCGCCCCGCAGCACCTCCCCCCTGCAGGCCCCTGGGATTGCGGGAGAACAAATCCCCGTTGCTGACGAGCTCCTGGGGGTTTTGTGACCGCCCTCCAGGCCTGGGGACCGGCTTCAACCTCTGGCCTTGTGTGGATCAAATTCCCATCCTGGACTTACCATGTGGGGCCCCCCCCCCCCCCCCCCCCCCCGTGATCCGTTTGATCAGCCAGGCAGGGGCGTAGGCCTGCCCCTCCCCGCACGGAGAGGGAGGTTGGGGGTCGGCTGCAGATCCTTCTGCAGAAGTGGTGTTTCTACAAAAGGAAAAGAAAACGCATAGCTGCCTCCTGTTATGCGCTGCTAGAATATTCAACAGGCTTCCCGTATTTGCTAACAGTGATCTTTCTGAGGTGCCTGGGGTTGCAGGAGCAGGGGTTTACGTTTACTTTGTTTCAACAGTTGTCTTTTGCTGCTCAGATTGTTTTCTTGACTTTCTTCTTCTTCTGCTGCTGCTCAAGTGCGTCCCCAGGCCGGGCCGCTGCCGTGGGCGTTGTCCATCCACCCATCTGTCCGTCTGCCTGGGGGGTTGTTTGTGCTTTGCAGCTGGAGTTTGCACGGGGCTCCCGGCTTTGTTTGGATGTGTGCTGCTATTCGCTTGTGTCTGCCCCGGGGAACAGCTGCGCGGGCTCAGGCCGGTGCCACGCGCTCCGATGCACACGGTCGTGTCCGCGGATGGCTCTCCTTAAGCCTCCTTACACTTCCTGTCCTCGGAGTAGCCCCTGGGGATGTTCCTGCGGTCATCTCCAGGCTGGAGGGGCTTGGGGTGTCATTTCCCAGTCCTGTCTCACCCCAAAACTGGCTTGGACAGGGATCCTGTGGCTGAGAACGGGTTGGTTTCGTGGGAAGAGTCTTCATGTGGAGTCCAACACTGGGGAGGATTGTGCAATGCCCCCCCGCCGCCACCCCCCCCCCCCCGTGAGTCCTGGGGATCTGTTACAGGAACTGTTTCCTCCTACATCCACAGCGCTGAGGACTTTTAATTTAGAAATTAGGCATCGCTGTTAACAAAATATATATTAACAAGAAAAGTAACAGTAATAGGATAGAATTGTGACCGTGTACTATGGTTCTCTGCCATAGAAGCTGTGACTGTGCTCTCTCTCTCTCTCTCTCTCTCTCACACACACACACGCACACACACACACACACACGCACACACACACATATCTCTTGTAGACCTCAGAAACCTTGGCCTGTGGTTTTTTGCTTCCCTTTGTTTTTTCCATCCCTGCATTGGAGGACTTTGGCTCTTTGTCCCTGAGGAGAGAGCCGCTTGCGGCCAGCCCCTCTTTGAGGAGGCCCCCCTTCGGGATGAGCGATCGCGTCCTTGGGCCGTTGGGGAGCCGCGAGGCAGCGAAACGCCACCAGGAAGCTGGGGCCGTTGCGGGTCTGAGCCTGGGAGAGTCCCTGGCAGGGAGGCCTGTCCCCATGGCCCCCAGCTTCCGCGGCACCAGCCCTCAGCTTGGTCAACAGAGGTAGAAGTCTTGGAGAATGTGCTGGCCTTTGTCGCAGCCCATCTACATGTGTCATACGGGGGTTTCCACGGCCGTGTTTCCATAATGCCCGCAGTGCACCGAGGGCGAATTCACCCCTGCCGGCCGCCATATTCCCATCCCTCTCCCCGTTCATTGGCTTTCACCAAGCTACACTGGGATTGGGTGACAGGCAGATGGTAGAGATCGATGGACAGATGATAGAGATAGATTGCTAGATAGGTGACAGCTAAGAATGACTGATTGATAATCTCTTCCTTCAATCCTCTTCACCTCTCTTTGTCCCGCCCCCATTTATCTCCTTAGATATTCCCTGTTTTACGTTCATGTCCCATTTCTGCAACTGTTAGCTCCCTCCTCATAAGTTGACGTCTATGCACCCCCACAAATGAGCGAAGACAGCTTGTCTCACTCAACATGACGATCTCCACATCCGTCCATTTTCCTGCAGATGACCTAATTTTATTGCTTTATGGCTGAGTAATATTCCATATATATATATTCCATTATGGAATTATTCCATATATATTCCATAATACTCCGTAAATGGAATTATTCTATACATGGAATCTTCTGTATATGGAATACGATGCATAATATTCATATATAACTATATGTATAATAAGTATAATTTATGTATGAATATTATATAATATATATGTGTGTGAATGACTGGTTTAGAACCTTAGGACTTTGCTGAACCAAGTTTGACTACTGCACGGCCATCGTCATTTATTTATTTATTTTTTGTAAGTCACAGAACCAGTTTGGGTTCTTTGAGTACAAAAGGATCTTACTGGAAGGCGACCCAGGCTCTCAGAAAGCCAACAGGACACATGGAGAAGCCAGCCCGGTGAAGAGCCAACGCTGCAGGTGCCGGGGACACCCAGGTGCCCAGAGATACGTGCCACTTGTGTGCGTGGCTGCCGCAAAGGAAAGTCACCCCCCACCCCCACCCCCGAGTGGCAGCTGACTGCATCCCGCAGAAGAGATTCCTAAAGGAGGGGAGTGCCGGGAGGTCAGCTGTGGAATCGGGGGTTGAACTTAGTACCTCTGGGTCACATGACAGGGTCCCCTCGCTGAGAGACCAGGGCTGGGCCGTACCCCTGTTCTTTCTCCACTCCCCCCTCCCCCCTCCCCCTCTCCGCCTCCTTCTCCCACGTGGTGGGGCTCAGTCAGCGATGCCCCTGCTTGCGCCAACACTTTTCCTTCTCTGTTTGGAAAGAAAGCTGATGCGGAGTGGAACCGGCGGTTGTGACACACCTAAGTCTTTTCACCGAGAAATTTAGGATATGGGACAGGAAAGATGGAGGGAGGAAATGGCCCCCAGCGCTAGGCCGGGTCTGAAAGGTGTAAACAATTCTTGTAAAAGCAGCTTCTTTCCTGGCATTTGAAGCAGTGTCATTCAACGTAATTAGTAAAGACAAGCCTCGGGGTGGATTTCAACATCTACTAAGCAGATTAGTCTAGTAGGTGTAATCTGAAGGATTTGAAACCAAGCGTAGCACTTAATTCCCTTGCAAAGCATTCACGGACGAGACCCAGGGCCGCTGTTTCTCTTTCCGGCGAGCCCAGCTCTCTGCAGAGACTGCCTGGCACAGTCCTGGAGGGGGGGCTGCTCTAGGTGGGTGGTCGGACGTCGTAGCCCTGGGCACACCCATTCCACAGATGGGGAAACCGAGTCTGCAGGGGTCCGAGGGTCTTCCCAGGTCACAGAACGAAGCTGCCTAGCCGACACCCACCTTTAGCCTCAGGGGCCTTGGCTGACTCGCTTCCTTTAAGAACAAACAAATAGGTTTCTACATGAAGGGAGTACGGAGATGTTTGGGGGGGGACATCCTGGGCCCCCATCTTAATCTCCTGGAGCAGTTTTTCAGCCCTCTGCACGGAGGCCGTCGGGTCAAGAGCTGGTAGGGCCTTGTGGAAGGAGTGGCTGCGTTTTGCACAGGTGTTCAGAAACCTGTATCTTAGCCAACACTCAGAAGCTTTTGTTGTTTGTTGTTGTTGTTGTTTTTGCTCGCCAGTACGGGGACACTGTCCCTGAGCTTTTTCACTCGCAGCTGCACTTGTGGCATTTTGCTAGGTAATTGGAGATAAGAGTCTCAGGGACTTTTCTATCTCCGCTGGTTTTGAACCTTGGTCTTCACATCTCAGCCTCCTGAGTAAGCTAGGATTACAGGTGTGAGCCACCAGTGTCTTACACACGCACACACACACACACACACACGTATGCATAGATATATTCATCCCAAACCCTGTTTCCATCGGCCTGGGAAAGTTTCTCCACTGACTTCCCATGAGTTGGAACGCGCTGTTTGTTTATCGCGTTGGCTGCCTGCCTTGGCATCCAGGACACGAGGCCTAAGGAGCAGGTTTTCATCGCCCCTGCCAGCTCTTGCCGGGCATGACTGCGGTGTGTGTCGGGATCGCGGCACGTGGTGGGAGGGTTGACTGATGACGTCTTTGATGTGTGTGTTGGGATCGTGGTGTGTGGTCGTGGTGGGGTGGACTGGTGATGTCTGGCAGGGGCGCATAAAGGAGTGTTGCACGTGTACGCCGCTTCTGCCTCTTACAGTTGCTCCGATCGTGGTTACCAGGGAGCGATTAACCCTGCTAACGGCCTGACATCTCGAGATCAACCTAGGTCCTTCGTTGGACAGGGATGAGGTCCTAAGTGTTCACATTGCTTTAGGCCTCACCCTGAGTGCCTGCCTTTAGCTTCCGGTTCTTAAACTACGGTAGTGGAGTGGGGGAGGGGGGTGGCAGGTCAATCTGATGAGCACGTGGCATTGGGCATGGTCGGGCACGTGTTCACATTGAAGATGCAAATAAAAGTCAAACCGCTAATTCTTCAGGAGAAGACCCAAAAGGCAGGAGACCCAGAGATGGTCGGGGCCGCCCTTGGTTTTCCACCCTTTGGGTGACCTTTCAATGAGGGTCTGTTTCCTGGGACTGGGTACCTAGAGGTGGAAGAGCTAAGTCAAGGTCCGGCTGAAAGCCTGGACAGTCTCCGGCGTCCACTTTCCCTTCTGCTCTTATCCTACCTACGGGAATGTCTGGTGCGTGCCTGGTGTGTACCCGGTGCTCTGCCTCTTACCCCAGCGGCGTGCGGCCCTTGCCCGTCATCAGTACGGAGCCGCACATGATGTCCTGAGCCCTCTGAGCCGCAAACCCGGGCTTCCTGAGACCCGTGTCGCCCACGCGCTTAGTAACCGAGTCTTCCTGAGAATCTGTGTTTCTCTACGATTACTAGTTACGATTTCCCCCGTGTGTGTGTGTGTGTGTGTGTGTGTGTGTGTGTGTGTGTGTGTGCGTGCACGCGCTGGTACCGGAGCTTGAACTCATCGCCTGGGCACTGGCGCTTAGCCGTTTTTGTTCAGGGCTGGCACTCTTCCACTTGATCCACAGCGCTACTTCTGGCCTTATGGTAATGAATTGGAGAGAACAGTTTTACAGGCCTTTCCTGCCCAGGCTGGCTTTGAACTGCGATCCTCAGATCTCAGTCTCCTGAGTAGCTAGGATGACAGACGTGAGCCACGTCTGCCCCGGTTCCTTTGGAGCGTTGACACGAGGCCAGGCTAGGGACCGTAGGAGTTTCCATGGGGCCCATCGGGAGAGACCGAACTGGCCGGGGGAGGGGGAGGGGGAGGAGGAGGGGGAGGGGGGAGGGGGAGGGGGAGGGGGAGGGGGGAGGGGGAGGGGGAGGGGGGAGGGGGAGATGGCAAGGGCCCCGAGAGTCAGGGAATGGCAAACGCCAGGCAGACCCGCCTTGTTAAAACTTAATGAGCCCGGAAACCAACAACAGAGCTGCGGCAAGGAGCCGTCGGCTCACTGGCGGAGTCCCCAGCCCTTGGATCTCCAGGTATGTATATGGCTTTGAGATGCTATCGACTGACTGGAAGCCCGGGCTCATCCCAGCCGACGGCTCCCACGTCCCGTCACGCCGTGGCAGATGTCGAGGTTCCGTGGGGCGGTCCATTGAGAACGGGTCCGATGGACGCAGCACGGGGCCCTGGGCTTGGAGTGCCGGGTGAATGCAGGCCTGCCTGTCAGGAGAAAGACAGAGGGCTGGAGGAGCAGATCCTAACGCCCACCCCCCCCGCCCCCGCCCCCCCCATCCTTGCACCGGCGAGCCGAGCCCTGGAGAAAGGAACGCCCGTCAGATTCCACCGCGCTTAAGGTTAGGCAACCGCCCCTCCCGCACGCGCGTTGGGCCCGGCCAGCGGCCACGTAGGTATGGGCGGCTGCGCACGCGTGCAGGGGCCCATCAGCCTGTGATGCAGCCCGGCCCCCCCCCCCAAGGCTGTGGTGTTCTGAGCCAGCCCTGGAGGTCGTGTAGTGTTAGCAGCCGGCTGGCCCACCCATGGGGACCAAGGGCACCTTTTAGAAGCCTGGGGCGTGCTCTTAGGACCCAGGAGATGGGTCGTGGCTCTCCCACGGGGGGGCCTGGTGACATCGCTAGGTGGGCAGCGTAGGGTGCTCCCATCCACCTGGGCTCCCCGGGCCTCTGGGCTTCCTGAGCCCTCCAGCACCCCGCCTCCTGGGAGCGAGCACGCCCCTCCCCTCCTTAGAACCGGGGGGGGGGCGGGGGGGAGGCTGCTGCCACCCGTGGGCGTCCATTCGGGAAGCCCCCTGGACAAGATCCCGGACCAGAGGTCACCTGGGGGTGGGGGCTGGGCTGGGGAGCCGGGGGGCAGGGGCCCGGCGTCGTGACACCCCAGCTCCTCTCCCCTGTGGAGGTTTCCGGGGGGAGGCTGTGCGGGCAAACATCCGAATCGCAGGAGTGGCACCCCCGCCTCCGGGAGCGAGCGAGCGAGCCAGGCCACGCGCGCGCGGCGGAGGCGGGCATTCCGGGCGGAGGGCGGTGGGTGGCGGCCGGGGCGGGCCGTGTGCGGGGTCGGGGGAGCGTGGCTCCAGAGTCTAGAGGGCCTCGAGCGGAGCCTGCGGAAATTGGGCTTCGTGTTTACGGGGTAACTCGATCCCGGCCGAGCGTCGGGAAAGCGAATCTGGCCGGCGGAAGGCCGCCCGCCCGCCCGGCCTCTCCGGAGTCCACCCACCGCGAGTGGCCGTGGCCGGCAGCGGGGTGGCTCTCGTGGGGGCTCAGGCGCGGGGTCCCCGTGGAACCTTCCTTTCCTGGCCACATCGCGCGTCTTCCCCGCGTTGTTTCTCTCTTCCGTTTTCCTTGGTTTCCTGGGTCGCCTCCCTCCCTCCCTCCCTCCCTCCCTCCCTCCCTCCTTCCCTTCCCGTCGTCCACTCTCTGCCTTAGTTTGGGGGTGCTGAGCACCAGGAGGCCTCGGCAAGAAGGCCCGGGGCTCCCTTCCGGGAGGCCGCCCGGGGAAGCCAAGTGCGACTTCCAATCGAGCCCCGACGGGGCAGGAAGGGGGGGGGCTGGGTCACATGGTCAGAGTGTCTACCCCAACTCCCTGCACCGGCCATGGCCCCAAGGCTGCAGGCACCGGAGGGAGCTCCTGGGTGAGCAGGAACCCCAGGACGCCCGCGGGCTCTGTGGATGAGTCCCGTGGCCCCGTCCACGCCGACTCAGTAAACCTCTGCAGACCCGAGGCGGCGGTGGATTCCCGACCCCCCCTCCCCCCGCAGTTGGCTTCTCCACGGGCTCCCCACCGTACTCTGGCTGAGGTAGGAACTTGAAGGGGCCGCGTTTCAAGGTCACAGGGTCACCCAGTGTCTCCGAGCCTGGCTGCCTGTTGTCCGCCCCTCCTCTGCATGGGGCTCTGTAGACTAAGTGGAAAATGGCCTCGCGTCCGTGATCCAGCGAGAATCAAGTTCGCGGCCCGTGAGAGAAACCCCAAGCTCGGCTGATGTGTTGGTTGCATGGCCGGCTTGGGACAGGAAACACAGACGCCTCTCCGTGGAAATGTGATTCCAGAGAAATCTGGGAGCCTCTAGAAGCAGGGTATTGGGTTGGTTGGTTTTTTTTTTTGTATTTGTGAATCTGGGAATTTGAGAAGGTTCCGGGTGTATGCCTCTGGAATGTCAGACACCGGCTATAAATCCAAATTTACAAAACAGATAAATTATTGAATGACTATTTTGAATGCAGGGCCGTTTCCCCCCTTTTTATTAAATACTTACTGCCTGCTTGCCCTGGAGAAGTCCGTCCGTCAACAGAGCTTGATTTGTAGGAAGTCCGCATAGCTTGTATTTTGGTTTTTTTTTTTTTTTTTTGGACATCCCTGGGGCTTGTACTCAGGGCCTGGGCACTGTCCCTGGCTTCTTTTTGCTCAAGGCTAGCACTCTGCCACTTGAGCCACAGTGCCACTTCTGGCTGTTTTCTATCTATGTGTGCTGCTGGGGAATCGAACCCAGGGCTTCATGTGTACGAGGTGAGCACTCTTGCCACTAGGCCACATTCCCAGCCCAAGCTTGTAGTTTGGAAAAAAATTTTTTTTGATTTATATTACCTTTCTAAAAACTCAACTTGCATTTGTGGAAGGGACTTGCTCAGTTGTTACGTGCGTGCTGTGTGCACACACCTGTGCGCAGTCCTGGGGCTTGAACTCGTGGCCGGGGCACTGTCACTGAGCTTGTTCACTCAAGGCCGGCGCTCTGCACTCTACCACGTGAGCCTCAGCTCCGCTTGTAGGTTTTTTGGTGGTTGAAAATAAGGGTCTGTGGGGTTTTTCTGTCCTGGGTAACTGCGAACCACGGTCCTCGGGTCTCAGCCTCCTGAGTGGCTAGGATGACAGGCGCGAGCTGCCGGTGCCCAGTGACCCTCGTTTCTTGAGACAAGATGGCGCTGTGTAGCGCAGGTTGGTCTTGAACTTGCTGCCTTCTTGTCCCTGCCTCCCAGGTGCTGAGGTTACAGGCATGAGCCAGCCTGACCCGCTTGGTTTTTAGATTATTTTGAATCCTATTTGAAGGTATAATCTTCCACATTTTTTGGGGGGGGGGGATCATTTGTACTTTAAACTTCCAATCTCCCCCAAAGAGATCCACATTCTTATGGGTAGGGTCAATTCCTATTGGGAGAGTATAGGATACGACTTAACGTCAGAGTCCCAAATAAATTAATTCTAAAAACTGAACAGCTGGAAAATATCCCAGAGAAAACGAAGCAGCCCGAAAGGAAAAGAAGCTCGCCGAAGCAATCTGTGAGTAGCGGAACACGGCGGGGTCGTGGCTTGTATTTACGAAAGGAAATGGAAGAAAGTTCATCATTTTACTGAATACTTGAGTTAATATTTAGGAAAACTACCCTAGCATCCAAGAAAAACTGAAAATAAGCTGCTTATTATTCTGCAGTGTTCTTATAAAAACCTACAGATCAAGACTTCTCCTCATTGCTCTCTCTCGGTAATAGGCATGATGGGGTAACAGAAACGGTCAGGTTATATACACGGACCTTTTACGTTTCAGATGTTTTATTTTATTTTATTTTTTGGTCACTTGTGGGTTGAACTCTGGGCCTGCGCACTATCCCTCGGCTTTTTTTTTTTTTTTTTCAGCTCAAGGCTAGCACTCTCCCACTTTGAGTCCCAGTTCCACTTCCAGATTTCTGGTGGCTTGTTGGAGATGACTCTCGTGAACTTTGCAGTCCAGGCTGGCTTTGAACCATCATACTCAGAGCTCAGCCTCCTGAATAGCTAGGGATACAGGCGTGAGCCACTAGTGCCCTGGCAAATTTAAATGTTTTTGTATCTCAAGCAATTCCAGAAAAAAAAACAAAAAACACAAAACAATCGAATATCATGTGATGCAAATAAAATAGGAATATATGCTTAGAAGAACACCCTTATGTAGAAAGCTTAAAATCAGACAAAAGACTTTGTGTGTGTTTGAGTGCGTGTGCACGCGTGTACGCACACATGCACGTGTGGGTGCCGGGACTAGGGCTTGAACTCAGGGCCTTGTGGTCTTGCTTCGCTTTGTACGCTCCAGGCTGGTGTTCGGCCACTTTGAGGAGGCAGATAGAATGTGTTGAAAATCATCTCGAGATCTGACTAAACCCCTGACGCCGGGCGCCAGGGCCGAGTCACCCCACCGCAGACACGCTGTGCAAAGGCGATCATGACCCAGGGGGAGCGTCTGAGCCTGCCATCTTGACCCCTTTCGACGGGAAGCACACGGGGACAACCGCCGGGAGTTCCCGGCTTGGAACCCAAGTCTGTTTGGCTTGGCAGGTCCCCAGGGCCGTTCTCGCTGAAGACCTGGGAAGCGAAAACAGGGGCCAGCACCCGGAAACCACCCTACAGATGATCGGATGCGCTCCCTCTGTTTCCAAGGCCTGGTAGACCCCGGAGGGACAGAGAGGCAAAATATGGACCCGATTTCCCTCGCCGTCTCCCTCTTCTGTAGGACCCAGCCAGCAGGAAGCCAGGCCGTGACCTATGACAGGGTAAACAGAGGCAGAGAATTATTGGGAAAGGCAGACGGAGAGCAGCCGGCCTCAGGATGGCAGCTTAACTGCGAGGCTCCCTTCCAGGCGCCCTGAAGCCATTTTTTTCTGTCAAGTTCACCATCTGTCTTAGGGAAAGGGATTTGCACACACTTAAAAGGGCACCGTGCATGCATTATAGTTACTCTCTTCTTTCCCTTTGCTTGTTCCTCTTGGTTTCAGAGTGTTTCACTCGGTGGTCCCAACTGGCATCCAGTCCAAAGTGCTGGGATTACAGGTGTGTGCCCGACACACCCAGCCGAAACTCGTCTGAATAGCACGTCTGCTGCCAGTTCTTGGTCTGGTTCTGGATTCGAGTTTTCCTCAAAGAAATGCCAGGACCTTTTAGGGATTCCCGGCATTGAGAATTTTTACATAAAGAAATCACCTTCATGCCAGGTGCTGTAGCTCACGCCTGTCATCCTAGCTACTCAGAAGGCTGAGAGCTGAGGACTGAGGTCCAAATCCAGCCTGGGTAGGAAAGTCTGTGAGACTCTCATCTCCAATTAGCCGGCAAAAAGCTGGAAATGGAGCTGTGATTCAAGTGGTAGAGCACCAACCTTGAGCAAAATGCTAAGGGGCAGCGCACAGGTCCTGAGTTTAAACCCTAGTACTGGCATGAATGAAAGAAAGAAAAGGAGGAAGGAGGGAAGAACAAGGAAGGAAGGCAGTTCTGTTGGACGAGTCCCCAGCGAGCACAGGTCGTACGTGTTTACACTTACTCACTTTGCAGTCCTGGGGATTGAACCCGGGGCCTTCATGCGTGCCAGGCAAGCATCATGTACAATGCCACCAGTACTCGCTGGAGCCCGGCATTACCAGGACGAAGCTAATTCCCTTCCTTCCAGACTTGGATGACCCGGAAGGAGATATCAGTCATTGGCCGGCACCAAGTTTAAGGAGTACGTTGATGTAAATATCCGTAGAGACGAGTTACCTTTGCGTGGTGCTTAGAGCCCGTAAAGCGCTTAACTCCACACAGAGCTGGCTGCTGCGTACCAATAAACCGCCTTGCTGCTGTGTGCTGCGGGTGGTAAGTTCGAGTCCACGGCCAGCGCCTGTCAGAGCCTCGCTCGGCTGTCTAATTGTGTAATTTATCTGTCTTGAAAAATCTGGTTTTCCTTTCTCTCTCTCCTTTCTTAAATTAGCTTCTATTCATGAACACATGCATATGATTTAAAAAAAGTCCAATAGTTCTTAAAGGCATATAATGAAAACCAGAATTCCCTGAATTCTGTCTCCCTCCCCCTGGCCCTCCTCCCCCCCCACCCTCCCCCTCCACCCCAAGGCAGCTGTCCTCCACTTCCGAGCTGGTCCTCCGGACGCAGGCCGCGTGGGTTACCCGGTTCCGATGTTCCTTTTGGGCTTCTAGCGAGGTGACCGTTTCCAGTGTCCTCCCATTAGCTGGGGCCTCCTCCCAAGCCCCCTTCCCCTCTCGCCCCCCGGTCCTGCGTCCTCACCGGGAGCAGCCACGGGGACACCCTTGCGCCTGTGAAAATAACAGGCCCTGGGATTTCTTTCATGTGAGGTCACATTTCTTCCGAAATAATTCACTATAGCTGCACTGGTCAAGGTGCTCCGCGGACACGGAACCAACAGCCGGGGTGTGTGTGTGTGTGTGTGTGTGTGTGTGTGTGTGTGTGTGTGTGTGTGTGTGAAGGAGATGAATTGTCAGATGTTGGCTCTCGTGAGGGCGGGAGCTGCAGGGTCCCCCGGTCTGCAGTTGCGCACCTGGGAGACCCAGGAGGCTCCTAGCATCCTCCCGGCCCCAGTACGAAGACCCGAGGACCAGGAAAGCTCACGGTTCGGGCCTGGACGCCTGCAGTCCCCGGATCCAGGCAGAGCTGGTGTGTAAGTTCGAGTGCAAAGGCAGGAAACGATCAGTAGCGCAATCTACCCCGTGCACACCGGGGAAGGGCATCCCCTTGACTCAGTCTACTTATTCCAGAAACATCTTCAAGGACACACCGGGAGCCGGGTGCTGGTGACTCCCTTCTGTCATCCCAGGAGGCTGAGATCTGAGGATCACAGTTCAAAGCCAGCCCAGGCAGGAACGTCTGAGACTCTTGTCTCACACAACAACAAAACCCACCGGAAAACCAGAAGTGGCGCTGTGGCTCAGAGTGGCAGGGTGCTAGCCTTGAGCAAAAAGAGCTCAGGGGCAGCGCCCAGGCCCTGAGTTCAAGCCCCACACAACTGACCAGAAAACAAAACAAAACAAACAAAAGATGCCCCGGGAAGAAGGCTTCACCAATTATCCAGGCGCCCTGTCGCCCAGCTCAGGGGAAAACAGAATGAACCGTGATGATGTATTTGCGACCTCTGCCAGTGTTCCCAAGTGCTTGAGTGCAGACTAGACCTACCGTGGACACGGTGCTTGCTCCTGAAGACCTGCCCTGCGTCCCTTGGCCTCTATGTCATCCTGGGATCGTCTGCTTGTTTGCTCCTTTACCCGCCCCCTGCTTGGGCGACGCGCGTCCTCTAGCCGGCTGCTCTGGCTGACAGTGACGTTCGTTTTAGAGAGCAGTGTTGGAGCCGGTCTCCAGGCCTGTGGGTTCGGTAGGCATTTCGGGACTCGGTGGCTGCTGGTTTTCACCTCTGGCTTCCGGGGTTCCTGTGGAGAAACGGCGTCGCGGCCTTCGGATCCGGGTTGCTCTGGGTGCAGCTGGAGTCTTGCCTCTTGATGCTCCGCGGGTCTGCCCAGAGTCTTCATACCCTCGTTCTGAGCACGCGTCCGGGCAGGCCTTTCAACAGGACTTTTTTTTCTTCTTCTTTTTATTTGTTTATTAATTGAACACAATTTTTTTTACAAGGTGTTGTGCAAAAAGGGTACAGTTACATAGTAGGGCAGTGTGTACATTTCTTGTGATAGCTTATGTCCTGTTTTTCTATCCCTTCTCTAGGTCAGGTAGACATATATACAATATACAATGTATCAAGAACATATACAGTATTCACAGACTTGGTCTCTACTGTCTCTCCGTCTCCCTTTGTTAACAGTCATATATCAGGGAGATCATGCCCCTTTGTTTTCTGTGTTCTAGGCTTGTCTCGCTCAACATTATTTGTTCGAGTTCTGACCATTTCCCTGCGAATAACAGTATTTCACCATTCCTAATAGCTATGTAGTATTCCATTGTGTATTAGTACCATATTTTTTGGATCCCTTCGTCTGTGGAGGGGCATCTGGGTTGTATCCATATTTTGGCTATTGTGAATTGTGCCGCGATAAACATGGAAGTACAAATGTCTTTTTGATATCTTGGATTTTGCTGTTCAGGATAGATGCCTAGGAGTGGTATGGCTGGGTCATAAGGTAGGTCTGTGTTGAGCTTTTTGAGGAACCTCCATACTGTTCTCCAAAGTGGTTGTACTAATTTGCACTCCCACCAACAATGGAGAAGGGTTCCTCTTTCCCCGCACCCCCTCCAGCATTTGTTGTTTCCTGAGTTCAGAGTATAGGCCATTCTAACTGGAGTGAGGTGGTATCTCAGGGTTTCAACAGGACTTTTCAAGCTAGCAATGTATCAGGGATCATCTCTTTGACCACGTCCCCGCTCTCTATTTCTTTCCCTGTTTGTTATTTCTGGACCTCAAATTTCCTTATCTTTCTTCTCTTTCCATATCGTCTTCTCCTTCCCAGTGTATTGACTTTGGGCTCGATCTTCCAGGGAATTTGACTGTCTTCTAGACTTTTCTCTTCGACTCCTTGTCTTGTAGCACTGGAGACTGAACGTGAAGGGCTTTGCACACTGTAGCGGGCAAACATTCTACCGCTTGAGCCACAACTCCAGTCTGTGGGTTCGCAAAAAAAATAAAAGTTGGCAGGTCCGGCCTTGAACTCGTAATCTTCCCACCTCTCTCTCCCGAGTGGCCGGGATTACAGGTGGGTACTGCCATGCCCCACCGAACGCTTCATTTTTACGTACTCCACAAACCACTCCTTGTTTCTGGCTACTTCTTCAGTGTGGCCTCCAGTGCTTGTCTCTAAGTGCATCGTCTCGAAGACTGGATTAAGGATTTTTTTTTTTTTTTTTGCCAGTCCTGGGCCTTGGACTCAGGGCCTGAGCACTGTCCCTGGCTTCTTCCCGCTCAAGGCTAGCACTCTGCCACTTGAGCCACAGCGCCGCTTCTGGCTGTTTTCTGTATATGTGGTGCTGGGGAATCGAACCTAGGGCCTCGTGTATCCGAGGCAGGCACTCTTGCCGCTAGGCTATATCCCCAGCCCTAAGGATTTTTTTTTTTGAAGTTGTTTTTACTTGCCTTTTTCTCCACCTGCAAAATACGGTTTTCCCCCCTGTTTACCTCGACTCTGCGTTTCGTGTCAGAGGCACGTCTTTCCACCTTCCGCGAGTATCCAGGCCTGACGACGAGATGCCAGGGGCCAGATGGAAAGTTCTACGTGCCTGGGTGGGGGAGCTGGCTGGGGAGCGCCGCTCGCAGAGAACAGATTCGGAGCTGTTCTTGCTGCTGGAAAAAAAAAAAAAAAGTCTTCTGACACCGTGGACCTTGTCCAGAGCAGAGTTCTCTGATCTCCTGCCTGGGGAGGTGGACGATGGCTGCCGTCCCGTCCCTCGAGTCCTCGCCCACCTCGCTCCTCCGTGCTTCCTGCATCTGCAGCGTCCTCCCCCCCCCCCCCCCGTCGCTCGGAGCCGAGGGTCAGGGCACAGTGATGGGTCTAGCCGCCCTGCAGTCCTGCTTTCCAGGACTTTCCATCCTTCGTGCTCTGCCTGTGTCCCCAAGAGTGCCCAGGCCTTCCATCTGGGTACACAGCCTTCCTTCCTAACGTCATCCTCACGCGTGCAGACCCTCTGCTCGGAGGATTCTAGAAGGAAGAGAAGCGGATGGAGGTGCTTAGCCAGAAGGGGAAGCCTGAGCCTCTCTCCCTGCGGGCCTACGCAAGGAACTGTCACTGACCACGGCCGTTCCGGGGCCGGCCAGCGAGGCCACCGTGGGGGGACATTTGCGGTACATGTGCCGCCATGTGTTTGCCATTCTTGCTTTCAGTGTCTTTTCTCCTCTTTGTCTGCCTGCCTTCCTTTCCTTTCCCCCCCCTCCCTCCCTCCTTCCTTTCTTCCCTCCCTTCCTTCCTTCCTTTTGGTGGTTGTGGGGCTTGACCTCCAGGTGTGGGCGCTGTCCCTGAACTCTTCAGCTCAAGGCTGACGCTCTACCACGTTGAGCCACAGCGCCACTTCTGGTTTTCTGGTGGTTCCTTGGAGATAAGAGTCTCATGGACTTCCCTGCCCAGGCTGGCTTTGAACTGCAATCCTCAGATCTCAGCCGCCCGAGTAGCTAGGATTATAGGCATGAGCCATTGGTATTTCTCTAGTCCTTTTCCCATCTATCTTCTATGTGTGTGTTCTTTACTGCTGCTTTAAAAAAAAAATCACATTTTTAAGCTAGTGACTCACATCTGTAACCCTAGCTGCTCAGGAGGCTGAGATCTGAGGATCATGGGTTCCAAGCCAGCCCTGGCAGGACTTTCTGTGAGACTCTTATCTCTCGTTTATTGCCCAAGAGGCCTAGAGAGGTGGATCTGTGGCTCCAGTGGTAGAGCCCCGGCCTTTAGCAAGCGCACTCGGGGCAAGGCCCTGTGTCCTACCGCCAGAGCGATACCAACGGTCCGTCCACGCTTTCCCCAAGCCTTTGATAGACGCCTCCCGGCACAGCAATCTCTTCCTTCTGCGCCCCCCCCACCCCCTCAACGATGCCCAAACGTTCCTCTTGAACCGGAGACAGATATCTTTCCCTCGGCGGTCATTTGCTGCCGAGATTCGTTGCCGGATGTTGTGAACCCGCCTGGTCCCATCCAGAGTGCGGTGATCGGTGGCTGCTTGGGAGGCTGTTATTAATATATATATATATATATATATATATATATATATAATATATATTATTCTCTGTGGCTTTCAAATCTGGAAAAGTATAAAGAGCACAGTCCTGTCGGTGCCTTCTTAGGTTATGAGTCGGGGTCGCTTGGGCCTCGCCAGGGCTTGGGAGCAGGTTGGACGGTTGGGAGGCGTCAGGGCGGGGCCGTCGCCTGCAGATAACCAGATTGAGCTGGACATCCGTGGTCTCACCTCAGGCAGGAAGGAAATCATCTAGAATCATCTCCGCGCCCGGCTTACTCAGTGTCTTCCTCCCCGGGGCTCGGCCCTGGTGCTGGCGTGCCAAGCGACCCTGCCGCGTGCACGCAGAGGAACGCGGTGACGGCGGCGGCCGGCCCGGGGTCACGGCGGAACCCCAGGACCGCGGGCTCGGAGCCTCCCGCCCCTCCCACCCCTCCACCGGCCCCCTCCACTGCTTCCGGAGCCCCCTTCCTGGAGCATTCAGGCAAAACAGGCCAGTTTCCTGCCAGGTGGGGTGGGGTGGGGGGGTAAGTGGGAGGGGGGGCTGACTCGGCATAGCGCCGGCTCTGTGCGCCCCCCCACCCCCACCCCGTGAGTCAGTGTTCCCAGGGTCAGATGTGTGTTGGAATTCAGTGGCCCCCCATCTGCTGGGGCATGGGCGGCTCTTCTTTCTCCTGCTCTACCGTCGCCCCATTCTGAACGCTTTACTCAGGTGCTTACGCTGTGGGGAGGAGGGCGGGGGGGGGTCTGTCGCATCTGTGGTAATTCCTCATTGCTCATGAATGCCCCCCCCCCCAATTCTGTAGGCAGTCAATGCGATCCGTCCACTGGTTTTTCTGGCTCAGTAGTATTCCGCTGTAGAGACTGAGGGCGCGGGCCGGCCGTTCGTTAGCCCGCTGGCGGGCTTAGGGCCCAGTGCGCGGCGCGGCTGAGAATACCCACGCCCGAGGTCGGCGAGGACGTGCTGTGAGCGCTTCTCCCGGGTGCTTACTGAGAAACGGAAAGCCTGATTCGGGCCGGAACTGCGGTCACGTCTTTTTCAAGGAAATATCCCAATTGTTTCCCTCCCCCCCCCACCCCCAGATGACTGTATCCCCTGGGAAGCCATCTCTGGGACGCCATCTCTCTCTGGGACCCGGCCGGCTGGCAGAGGTCTGGAGTGGGGTCCAGATGGGGGGCCTGCATGGTGACAAGCCCCCCAAGGGGAGCCGGGGCTGGGGGGGGAGGCAGTTAGTGGCTGGAGTTCCTACGTGGTGACTCGGAAGCCTTCTCAGGACCATTGCCTCCTTCGTTCTCGCCTCTCGGGGCGAGACGCGAATCCCCCAACCCTTTCCTTGGTGTCCACCTGGGGTCAGAGGCGCAGCCGCCCCGAGCTGGCCTTCCCAACGTCCCTGAGCTCCGTGCGGCTCCTGCCCCACGCTGCCGGCAGCACCCAGAGGCCCGGAGAGCACCCAGAGGCCCGGAGAGCACCCAGAGGCCCGGCTCTCTCCGTCTCTGGCTTCATCGTCATAAGGATTGATCATGGGATTTTATACGCTGTCACCTGGTAAAAGTGCCATCAAACCAAGGGTCCGGTCCTCAGTGCATCTGGAAGCTTGGCCCTGGGGCTGCTTTCAGTGGCTGAAGGGGTGGCTTTTCTTCAGGGCCCTTTGGACACCAGAACTAATGGCGCATGCCAATGACGTCATGGCGAGTGCAGGGGCGGAGCCAGGCTGCCTGGGAAACCGTCACTGGGAAGGGAGCCTGGCGCGGCTTCCGAGCTGAAGTCTGAGCCTGAGTCTCTTCGAGTTCACCTTCCAGTGTGGTGTGAGGCAGGGATCCGTCGTCCTTATTGGGCATGGAGGGGCATGGTCAGCAAGCGGTCCCTGCTCCGTTGCTGAAGACAGTGTTCTTTCTCTTTGAATGGTCATGGTGCCTTCGGCCATAAACCAAAGGATTCATTGGACTCTCAATGCTTCTTCTTCTTCTTTTTTTTTTTAATCCAGTCCTGGGGCTTGAACTCAGGGCCTGGATGCTGTTCCTGAGTCTCTCAGTGCTCAAGGCTGGCGCTCTACCGCGTGAGCCTCAGCGCCACTTCTGCCTTTTTCTGAGTAGTTTATTGGCGACCAGAGTTTCACGGGCTTTCCTCCTGGCCTGGCTTGAAACCGTGATCCTCAGCTCTCAGCCTCCTGAGTAGGAGGACAGGCGTGAGCCCCTGCCACCCGCTGGACTCTGAGTTCTACTCCCCGGGTCTACATATCCAGCCTTGGGATAATACTGCAGTTTCTCCAATACTAGTGCTTTCGCGAAGTATAACCTCGGAAGTCTGAGGGATCCGCCTTTGTCCTTCCCGTGTAAGCCAGACACTCACACACACACACACACACACACACACACACACACACACACACACACACACGCTCTAGTGCTCAAAGCACAGGGTGTTTGCTCTGGGCCCTGGCTTTCAGGCACGTCTGGTCTCAGAGCCGCCGACGCCGCCCGATTCCACCCTTGTGGGTTTTCAACCTGATGAGGCTCCATGTCTTCCCACCCCTTCCCCCCAGGGCCCTCTCCCCAGTCTGGAGTTTTATTCTCATCTCTCTCCAGTGCTGGGGCCCGGCCAGTGGGGCGGGCTGGGGGGGGGGGTCCGGAGCTCCACCTCCTCCCATCTGCCCTCGGGGCCTGTGCTGCCCCGGGCCTGGCCCTTCTGGTGGGTGTGGGGTGGGGGGGAGGGAGGGATGCGATGGACGATGGACGTTGGCATTGGGTTGTCAGTGTCCTGGTCCCCTTCCTTCCTTCGAGGCTGGTTCAGTTCCCGCTCCCTCGGTGACCTTTGGGCGCCTTTCCAGGGAGCTTGCTGGCTTCTCGGTTTTCTCTGGCCGCAAATGAGCGGAACACTACCAGGAGCGCGCGTGGCGGCCTGCTCAGGTGGCCAGGCCTCAGGGGCCGGAATTCACTGCCCCCCCTCCCCCCCCCATGCCTCTGCACTGTATCCCTCGCTTGACCTTTGACCTCTCCTCCCTCCGCACCTGCCCCCAGCCCTGCCAGCTCCATCCCGCCCTGGCCTTCCGGGGCCTTCCGGACTTCTCTGATCTGAGCCTCGAGTGCTTTGAGCCGCCGAGCTGGAACCCGAGACCCCAGGAAGACGACGAGTCCGCAGGGGGCGGAGAGGAAGACTGTTTATGGAGCTGTTCTAAATGTTTTTACCATATTTTGAGGTTTGCGAACTTGGGTCATCTTGTGCTGTTTATTTGCAGAGTTCTCGGTTGCTTGGCAGAGTCGGCCCTGGGCTGTGCGTGCTCTGTATTCTTTGAATATTTGTCCTGTGGTGGGGGTGGGGGGGTCCCCTAGGGGCAGTGGCTCCCCCGGGGCTTCCGGACACTGTGGGCTCCACAGGACACCCCCCCCACGAGGATTTTGGTGGACACACACACAGCATGGGGACCTCCAGAAGCCCCCTGGGAGGAGGAGAAGGCCAGCAGTTTGCAAAGCCCTCCTTGGAAGGAAGTGGGAAACATCATGATTTTTCCCCCTCTTTTCTCTCTTGAGTTAGGTTTTCCTCACTGGCAGGGGCTTCCTGAGCCACACAGGACTGGCAGGGTACCGGGATCTTTGTTGTCCTGGGGGCTCTGGGCTGAATTCACTGAAGCTTCTCCCACCCTGACCCCCCAAATCCTTCAGCGCATAGGAAGGCGGGTTTGAACTTCCATGCACATCGGTGCACCCCTCCTACAATTACCCATGAAGGTAGAAGGATGAGGATCAAAACGGACAGTGAGCTGGCACCCGAGGCTCACGCCCATCGTCCTGGCTACTCAGGAGGCTGAGATCTGAGGCTCGCAGTTCAAAGCCAGCCTGGGTAGGAAAGCCTGTAAGACTCTTATCTCCAATCAACCAGTGAGAAGCTGAAGTGGAACTGTGGCTCAAGTGGTAGAGCGCCAGCCTTGAGCAAAAGATTGGTAAGGAACAGTGCCCAGGCCATGAGTTCAAGCCCCAGTACTGGCACAAAATAGCAACAACAACAACAACAAAAAAAAAACCCGATCAGAAAAATTCTAGAGGCTTTAACACGTTCTTTTTGATTTGGTTTGTCTAGTTTAAACTCTGTGTATAATTTCTGGCAAGAAAGCAGTCTACGAGAACTCGATTAAGTTTCAAACGAAGACATTACAAGCAAAATAATAAGCTAAATGTGCTGGCACATTCCCAGAGCGCATCAAAGCGCCTTTGGTAAACAGCACCCGACTCCCGGCTCCTGAAATCACAGCCGCGCATCTCTCTGTGCTCAGAGGGCCTTCTTCATCACCCGGAGCATCTGTTCTGTGACTTTCTAGGGCCCAAAAGTTGCTGAAGGGAAAGGGAACTCTGCGTAGAGCTTGAAATAGGCTGGGCTTTTGGTGCAGGACGAAGATCATTCCCCCCCCCCCCACCCCAAGTGCCTATACTGTTTCTTTTATTCAAGATGAAAGTGAGAGGCATTGTTTATAAGGAGAGATAGGAACTAAATGCCGAGAGGAAAAAAAATATATCAAGCTAGGTATTGGTGGCTCACAACTGTCCTTCTAGCAACTTGGGAAGCTGAGATCTGAGGACGGTGGCTCAAAGCCAGCCCAGACGGGACTCCAGGGAGCCAGCAAACAGCTGGAAGGGGAGCTGTGGCTCAAGCGGGAGAGCGCCAGTCTTGACCGGAGGAAAGCTAAGGGAC
This sequence comes from Perognathus longimembris pacificus, assembly GCF_023159225.1. Classification (NCBI taxonomy): domain Eukaryota; kingdom Metazoa; phylum Chordata; class Mammalia; order Rodentia; family Heteromyidae; genus Perognathus; species Perognathus longimembris. Next base: position 43,220,147 of record NC_063180.1, read on the forward strand.
AGCGCGCAGGCCCTGAGGTCAGGCCCCCGCCCTGGCACGGGAAAGAAAACCCAATGCAATGCAAAGGCCTGCTTGCCCTCTCGGTATGTGACCTCCGGAGTGGACGTGACCTCCGGAGTGGACGGCGAGCGGAGGCCAGGGGCCAGGCGGGACGTGAAGGCTCATGCATGAATCATCCCACGCGGCCAGTCGTGTGGTTGCCAAGTAAGTATCCCTCCTGAACGGATCCAGATGCCGTCACGAACGTGTTTCCAATAGAAAGAAGATTCCCCCCTCCTTGGCGGGGGCTGTGACTGCGTCACCACGCACGCGGGCGCGTGTTTGAACATTCTTCTTCCCTACGTGGCCCGCGCTCTGATACGTGGTCCTCTGACCTCTCTCCTGGTGGATGAGACGCCCCCCACGCCCCGAGAGCCCACAGGGGGAGGGCAGCCGCACGATCAGGCGCCTGCTGACCTGCTGATCTTCTTGACCCACGCAGCGAAGGGCAAAATCCAGCCCATGCCGGTCCCCGCCGGTGCCCCAGAGAACGTTCTCCAATCGTCCAGGACCCCCTGCCGTCTCCTGTGGAGACACACCCAGGGTTTTGATGTGGCCCAGGAACTTCCAGGAGGAAGGTGTGAGGCCAGCCCGGGGCAGGAAAATCTGTGCGAGTCTTATCCCATAAAATGAAATGAAACGCTGGGCGTGGAGGGAGGTGTGGCTCAAGCGGTAGAGCGCCGGCCTTGAGCCACAAAGCTAAGGGACAGCTTCCAGGCTCTGCGTTCAAGCTCCGGGACTGGTACCCTCCTCCCTAAAAAAAAATAAATAAATAGCAAAGGGAAGAAAGTTTAGGGAGTCCGGGGAAATCGGGGACGGGATTCCAGGGCTCCGAGGGTCCGGAGTTGACCTTGGCGTTCAGGGCGTGTGAGGGGTCACCCGGTTTGGACCTCCCACCCGTCCTACCCTGAAGCAGGCACAGTCGCTTGCCACGGGCCACGAGACCTTGCCTAATTCCAGAACATTACCAACCTCCCTCCCCCTGCCCTCCCATCTACTTCCTCCTGTGAATTTTCCTATTCTGGAAGCATCCTTCAGATAGAATCACATAATAATAGCTGACCATCTCCACCAGCCATTCACTTCCCATTTCCCAAGTTGTTTCATGTATCAACTCCTGGGCTGTTTTAACTGCCAAATACTATTCCATCCTAGAGAAAGTGGTCTCGGGAGTGGTTCTGGACATTTGGGGTCTGTTTATTTTATTTTAGGCAATAGTGCTGCTCTGGACACTCCCATACAGATTTCTGTGTGTTTTCAGTTTTCTTTTTTTCTTTTTTTTTTTTTTTTTTGCCAGTCCTGGGCCTTGGACTCAAGGCCTGAGCACCATCCCTGGCTTCTTCCCGCTCAAGGCTAGCACTCTGCCACCTGAGCCACAGCGCCGCTTCTGGCCGTTTTCTGTATATGTGGTGCTGGGGAATCGAACCTAGGGCCTCGTGTATCCGAGGCAGGCACTCTTGCCACTAGGCTATATCCCCAGCCCCTCAGTTTTCTTAAGTATATTCTAGAAGTGGATTATTGACTCGTGGGAACTATTTTTAACCTTTTTTTTTTGGAGCGGGGGGCGGGGGGAGGACTTTCCAGGGAAGACACATCGTTTTATATTCCCAGCAGCACTGCACGGGGGCTGCCATCTCTCCTCTTCCTTGGCGGCGTTTGTTATGCTCTGTCTTCTCATTTTAGCCGTCCCAGTAAGGGGTAAAGAAGTATCTCATCGTGGTTTGGCTTTATTTTGCCCGAGTGGCTCACGATGGAAGAGCATCTTTATCAATCTGCTTACTGACGGTTGGTATGTCTCCGTGGGGAAAATACTCACCCTGACCCTTTTCCCCATTTAATAACTGGGTTGTTTGACTTTCTTAGTAAGCTGTAATCGTTCTGTATACATTGTGGTGACTAATCAGATACATGCCTTGCAAGGATTGGCTCCACGCCGGGGTTCTCTTTGCCTTCTTGGTGTGATGTCTTTCAAAACGCCAGCGTTTTAATGTCGATGGATTTCCATTCATCTACACGCTCCTTTTTACCTATCTGTGTCTGATGTCCTAATTAAGAAACTACTGCCGCCAGGCTCCGGTGGCTCCCTCCTGTCGTCTACCTAACTCAGGAAGCTGAGATCTGAGGATCTCAGTTCAAAGCCAAGCCAAGCGGGAAAGTTTGCGAGACTCTTACTTCCAGCCCACCAGCAGGAAAACAAAACCAGAAGTAGAAGTGCGCGGCTCAAGTGGTAGCGCGCCAGCCTTGGGCGAAAAAGCCAAGTGTGAGCTCAGACCCTGACTTCAAGCCTCAGTACCGGCACAGGAAACAAATCGACCCAACAGGGCATCACCCTAGGACCTGAAGACCGACCCATTTCCTTGTATGACTTTTATAGTTACTGCGTTTACACCTTCTGGGTCTTTGATCCGTCTTGAATCAATATTTGCCAGTGGTGCTAGGAAGTATTCAGACTGCACTTGTTTGCTTACAGGCGCCCAGGTCCCGGGATGGCTGGCGGCAGGGACTTCCACCGATTGAGCTCTCTTGGCACCGTTGGGAGCCGTGTGCGTGCGTTTGTTTCTGAAGGAGCGGGAAGCCATGGCAGGGGGGTGTGGCCAACATTGAGAACACAGCGAGCCAGACCAGCCCCAGTGCCCGCCGGCACTGACCGGCGCTCTCCAGTCCTGTGCTTCCAAAGATGGTTCCCCACCTAGTGCCTTGTCTGGGCTGCACAAGTCTGCCCTCCTTCCACCCCTGGAAGTTGCAGGAGGATCGTGGCTGGTAGACCATACACAGATGCGCCCAGCCCGGGGTCCCCAGCCTCATCCACACGCGTCTGCTCTGAACATGTTACCTACCTCTTCTCTCTCTCTCTCTCTCTTCTATGCCAATCCCGGGGCTTGAACTCAGGGCTCTACCACTTGAGCCACAGCTCCACTTCTTCTTTGTGGTTACTTAAAGGAATCTCATGGACTTTTTCCTTCAGGGCTGGCTTGGACTGACGGTCCTCAGATCTCAGCCTCCCGAGTATGTAGGATTCCAGGCCTGAGCCCCTGGCGCCAGGCTTTGCCCGCCTCTTTATCTACTTAGCATCATTTCATTTTAGGAAACCAACATAATAGACTTAATGAGCCACTTGGACCGTGGGATTGGGAGAGAAACTAGTTATCAACCGAGTCTTAAAGTCTGCCTGGAACATTGTGTAACGGCCTTCGCCACAATGTCCCATGGTTCCTGTCATTACGTCGGCTTGAATTTGATTCCGTGTTAAAGCAGCAGAGGCCCCAAAGAATGTGAGTTCCACAGGAGAGGAGGAGGGGACTTCTCCTCAGAGAAGGTAAATGCGATGCTAGACTGGTGGTGCCCACCCCCCCCAAACTCGGAATTTAGTCTTCAGACCCCAACAGGTGGCCAGAGCTCTAGCCATGCCATTCCTATTTCAGGAGAAGATGGCAGAGAAGGGGCGAAGGGGGGCGGGTCCAGACAGGAGTGGTGCCGTACCGGGGACCCTTTTCCACACAGGTGACGGCGGCTTCGCCAGAGTTGTCAGGAACATTCTTGAGACATACTGACTAAGGGGTTCACATGTGCTGGGCTCAGAACCTCATGGGTCTCCCATGAAGAAACTCCTGCCCCCCCCCCCGATTGACTTTGGATGGCTTGTCTGCCTGTGTGCACTTCCTACACCAGGGCCCTTCTGCCCGCATTCAGAATGACACCCTTCAGTCTTGCAGAACCATTCCCCAGTGCCTTATGGAAGCGTGGACTTTGTGGCACTCTCGTGTGTACTATTAAAGCCCGTCACTTAGCCCAGATGGAAAGAACCCTCCGATCACGCCGGTCATCCCAGCCACTCAGGAGGCTGAGATTTGAGAATCGCCGTTCAAAACCAGCCCAGGCAGGAAAGTCTGTGAGACTCGTAACCTCCCATTCATCGCCAGAAAGTTGGAAGTGGCGCTGTGGCTCGAAGTGGTAGAGCGCTAGCCCTGAGCACAAGAACTCAGTGCCTAGGCCCCGAGTTCAAGCCCTATGACTGACAAAAAATGGCAACAGAAACTAGTTATGGGCCATGTCGGGAGTTTGTCCGTATGTCAGCATCCCAAGGTGAATTAGTAAAGAGACCACATGTAACGATCTGAGCAAGGCAGGACCCGCTGCTTCTGGAAAGCTCTGGAAGATTCTGCTTCCCCACCTCCCTCATCCCAAGTCGACGGTCCAGAAAGCTTGGGATTCACACTTCCGCCTTGACTCTAGGAGAAAACAGAAGACCTGGTCCTAAACTCGGAATCCCAGAGCGCCAACGTCCTGGGGGTGGAAATCCTGGGAAGCGGGCTTCTCCCACAAAGCCAGCCTCCAGCAACGCCGGGCAGGAGTGGGTGGCGCCATTTTGCTTGCTTTTATATGATTTCACGGCGACTTTTCCCCTGCTCGATAGTGGTGTCGTGTCCCATGTTGTATCGTAACCATAAAATTACTTCCGGAGGCTGAGACCTGAGGATCTCAGTTTGAAGCCAGCCTGGGCGGGAACGTTCATGAGACTCTTTATCCCCAATTATCCAGCCAAAAGCCGGAAGTGGAGGTGTGGCTTAAGCGGTAGAGCGCGGGACTTGATAGAAATAAACTAAGAGACAGCACCTAGGTAGGCCTTTAGTTCAAGCCCAAGCACTGGCACAAAAAATAGTTTTTCTCTCCCTTCCTCATTTTAAGATCGTATTCCAAGAAATAGGTTAGAATAAATGAGTTATTAAAATGTTAAAAGCAGTCATCAGTGTGAGGAACATGGACGTGAACGCAACAGCGTAAGCGCATTCCTGAGCTTCTCAAACATCACAAGGTAATTCTTCTTTAGTTATACGATTTAACTAAAAAACACGCACAAAATAAAAGCAGCTAAAACAACTCAAGACCTGTTAAAAATAACAAATGGGGTAATGCAGACCCAACTTAAAAGAATCTTAAATTCTTATACTCAATTTAGTAGGGGCAGTTTTTTTTTTATTTTCTTAAAATCCTAAAAATCCACTGACACAAATAAAAGCCAACAGTTGCAAATATAAAAAAAAAGAGCGTTAAAATGAAAAGGAATGAAACGGTAACCGGGATTATTTTTTCCTTTTCATATGTGTCGAGGGGAGTGGAAATGGGCTCGGCGTCCATTCAAAGGCGTCCAATAATGAGCGACTCCCGACGGACCCCTTGGCTTGCACACAATGTGGCGTTTGGCCTGCAAGGGGTTGATGAAGGCAAGGGGCCTTCACGTTCTGGCTTGTGTGTCCTGACCCCCACCCCCTTGCAGGGGAAGCTGGCTTCCCTGGGGTAAGGAGACCCCGGAGGCTGAGTCCCGGAGATGGAGACTTTAGGTGGCCAGCCAGGGATTCAGACCGGCTGGAGAATATGTGGGTATCAGAACCATCTAGAAAGAAAGGAGCAGAAAGAGTGAGGAAATCTAGTCCAAGGAGCAGACCTGAACAAATTGACTAGTCTCCCGCTCCCCCTCCCACCACCCCGCTTTGGTACCGGTTCTGAGGCTCGAACCCAGGGCCTAGTCACGGTTCCTGAGCTTTTCCATTCAAGGCTGGCGCTCTGCCACTCGAGCCACGCAACTCTGCTTCTGGCTTTTTGGGTGGTTCATGGAAGATCAGAGTTTTCATGGAACTTCCTGCCCAGGCTGGCTTTGCACTGCGATCCTCAGATCTCAGCCTCCTGAATAGCCAGGATGACAGGTGTGGGCAGGTGTGGGCTGCCCGCCCTGGGCCGGCTTAGTAGTCTTGATGAATCTTTGTATCTTTTCCTGGCTAAAACTGTGTTTCCGCGTGGTAACTCCTAGCAGAATTCTCAACTCACGGGGATATTTGGTGTGAATTCTTGCATCGCGAATTACCACAAATACTGACCTCAATAACGCAGTAAACGCTACCACAAATTAGGCGCCGGGCTGGACGTACACAGGGTTCAGACGATGTGGATTCTTTTATTTTGCAAATCCGGTTTTCTCATTCTCCTTCTTCACCTGCCCTCCCCCCACACCACGCGTCTTTTAATCTATACAAATAACGAGCCCTCCATTTATATGGTTAGTGTAAAAATAAGTGTGTTAGGAAGTGTGGATCTCAGATGCCTGATACCATCTGCGCCTTAGAATGCAGGACTTAATTCCGCGCTCTGAATTCATTAAGCTCATGTCTCAGCTTATACACCTGTGCTCCGGTCACCGGGTTTCCCAGGCAAGGACGGGGACACTTTCAGCTCTGGGTCCTTTTGGGGCCAAGCTCTGGTCTCTGATCCAGGTCCTTGGGCTGCCCTGAATCTCTGAGTCTGTATTCTAACCATCTGTGCTCTGGTGTGTTTTCCGCTTTTCAGAGAATGGGCCTCCTCCTCCTCCTCCTCCTCCTCCCTCTCCTCCTCCTCCTCCTCCTCCTCCTCCTCCTCCTCCTCCTCCTCCCTCTCCTCCTCCCTCTCCTCCTCCTCCTGTCCTCCTGCATTCAAGTTTGAAGTCCGAGCTTTACCTTTGCCAGCTAGGCGGGCACTCTACCGCTGAGCCACGCCTCCAGCCCTGCCTTGCACCATTTATTTTCCCAGATAAGGTCTGTCTCCCTGCTCGGGCGTGCACGCGGACTGTGATCGCTGGCAGGAGGGGCGTGGGCCTCCATGGCTCCCCCCTTGAGGTGGAGTCTGGCAGACTCCTGTGCCCCAGGCTGGCCTGGACAGGCCATGGGGTCCCCCCAGATCCTCAGGCAGGCACCACCGTGCCCAGCGAACGCGTGCAAGTGCGGAACTTAAGAACGTCTCTTTCCAGGCTAGACACACACACACACACACACACACACACACACACTCACACTCCAGCTCAGCCTCCCCAGTAGTTAGGGTTTCAGGCGTGAGTCACTGGCGCCTGGCCTTGTTTGTTTTATTTGTAATGCATCCTCCATCGTGCAATAAACCCCTCTGTGCGGCGCGGTTCTCCTGATGGCTCTGAGCCGCCGTGGGCCGAGACCCACACGGGGGGAAGCGAGTCTCCTCCTCCCGGCCCCGCCCGCTTCCGCTCTGCCAGCCGGTCTGGACTGGTTTCCCAGGCCGCACTGGGCAGCAGGTGCTGGGTGCGGCTGGGGGGGGGGGGGTGGTCTGACGCTCTGCTCACCGTTTTTCTTTTAAGACTCTGCACCTGTGAGAGAGAAAAAAAAAATCGAGGCCGCTTCCGACGGCTGATCGAAGATGTGCGTGAACCCAGACAAGTGTCTCTGCTAACGGTAGAGCTCGAGGGTCAGGAAAAGCTGAGCAGAATGAGCGAGGGCACTTTTCGCTTACGATTGATAAAAATCAAGGGCGGCGCCAGGGATGGTCTGGCCCGCCGTCCTAGCTACTCGGGAGCCTGCGGATCACAGTTCAAAGCCAGCCCCCGAGAAGAAAGGCCCACGAGACTCTTGCTCCCCGGAGAACTACCCAAAAAATCCTGGACGTTAGAACTGTGGCTAAGATGGTAGCGTGCAGGCCTGGAGTGAATAAGTTCCGTGAGCGTGGGAGGCCCTAGTTAGTTAACTAAAATACAGCCTTCCCCAGAGCCTCTGCGGGGCCCGTCACCGTGGAAATGCGTGTTTGGTAGCAGAGTAAAATTTAGATAAGAATCGGTTCGTGGCTAAAAATATCCCCAGCTTCTCCTGACAGGTTGTATTCATCATCCGGGGAGGGGAAGACAAGCCGGGGCCGAGGGGGAGGTCAGGCGGCGGCTGGAGTCTCCCAGACTTGAAAGGAAGGCCGCGGGAGGCCTCAGCCCCGAGAACGTTCACATCGGGAGGGGAAAAAAGCGATCTGACCTCCAACTGGCCTTCCTTCTAGAAGGTTCTATGGAGCAATCCCTGTCCCGGTGCACAACGTCCTTTGCCGCCAGCTGAAAGGCAGCCTGGAAGGGAACGGGAAAGCGAGAACGAGTGGACGGACGCCCCCGACGGCGTGGCACCCACAGGGAGGCTCCAGCTCCGCCCGGGCGACCGACCGGTGTGGCCTGGCCCTCGTGGACTGCGGACGTCAGTGTGACGCCACCGGCCGCGTGGCCGCCCCTGCCTTTCGGAGCGGCCCCAGCTGCTGGCGGGGACCTGAGGAAGACTCTGCATCTGTGGGGGTCACTTCCGACCTGAACCCCCTGACGGACAGGACCTTCCCGGGGCCTGCTGAGCCATTCCGCACCGTGAGTGTCAAAGTGACGTCGGGTCTTAGCCAGGCGCCAGCGGCTCACACCTGCGACCCAGCGACTCGGGAGGCTGAGATCTGAGGCTCGCGGTTCAAAGTCAGCCCAGGGCAAGACACGTCTGTGGGACTCTTGCCTCCACGGAGCCAGCCAAAAGCCAGCCGTGGGAGTGCGGCTCAAGAGCGGTGGAGCACCAGCCTTGAGCAATGGCACTCAGGTCTCGAGTTCGATCCCGTGTGCCGTGTGGCACTGCGTTCCCAGAGCCCGGGGTCCAGATTCCCGCGGGGGCAGGGAGCAGAGGGGCTCTGTGTCCTCTGCCGGACCCGGCCGGCCGGTCGGCCCTCGGGTCCTGTGACGCAGCCTGGCCGGGGCTGGGACCCTGCGGGCCGGGCCTGCGCTCCGGGGCGGGGTGCCCGGCCAGCCCGAGGCCCCCCGGTTCCCGTCACGGAAGATCAGAACGGCCCTGGCGGTTCCCAGCAGCTGTCTCTGCACATCTGGTGTGTGTGGGGGAGCGGTGCCTGCGCTGGCTGGCGGGGGGGGGGGGGCGGGGGCCTCGCCACCCCTGGGCTCCACAGGAAAGATGAGGATTGGGGCAGCTGCCAGCAGCCGGGGCAATGCGGGGGGGGGGGGGGGCAGAGAGGGCCGGGAGAGTTCCCGGGAGCTCGGCCTTGCACCCAACACCCCAGCAGACAGCCTGGCTCCCTCCTTCCCCTTCTCTCTCCTTTCCTCCCCCCCACCTCTCCCTCCCCCCTCCTCCCGCCCTCCCTCCCCACCCCCACTTAACATAATGATCCGCTGTCTCTGTCACGCCCACCCCGTATGTGGAACCCAGAGATGGCTACGGACGAGGCCTCTGCCCTCCTCGAGCCAGGCGTGGTGACGCGGGGTAAACTGAGGAAAGCTCCAAAAAGGAGCTCACACATTATCAGTGTTATCTTGAAGTCTGTGTGTGTGGGGGGGGAGGGGTTTTAATGCCAGGGGATGAGGACAAAACGTCTCGATTCATGTCGCCCCTCCATGGTTCCCCTCCCCCCAGCCCTCCCTCTCCCCTCCCCTCGAGTCACCTGCCTCCGTTTTCACATGTGTGTGTGCGGAACACAATGACCGAGTTCGCCCACCCTCCTTTCTACATTCGTCTGTCCCCACCACACACACACACACACACACACACACACACACACACTCGTGTTCCAGCGCCCCGGTGTTCATTTTGTTAAGCTGCAGTTCGTGGTTCACAGGACCTTACACCATTGGAATCCGCCCCTGCACACTCTCACACTTTGTTTTAGCCACTAAGTGTGTGCGTGCGCGCACACCACCCCATGTGTGTTTACACACGGGATTATGATGCGGATCTAGCGTCCGCGCAGGAGCGGAAGCCTCTCTGAGCCTGACTTACTTCAAACATGGTTTTTCGGTTGTCCGGGTCCACTCATTTCCCTGGACAGGACAGACAGTGTCATTATTTCTGACGAGTTGTGTGTGTGTGTGTGTGTGCGCGCGCACGCACGCGTGTGTGACATCTTGATCCCGTCGTCCGTTGAGGGGCCCTGGGCTGGTGTGGCGTAGCTTTGGCGAGCCGCGTGGGGACGCGTGGGGACGCGCGTGTCTTTCCGCCACGCTGACGGCGCCATTTCCGAGACTTCCGTCCCCCAGCGGGCAGGTGCCGGGCTGACACGAGGATCCCGAGGAAATCCTCCGGGTGACCGGGTGGCTCTGGCGTGGGCACGCGGGGTGCGGCGGATGTCGCCCTTCAAGGCGCAGGGCTCAGCCGGCTGGGAGGAGCCAGGCAGCGCTCCTCCGGAGCAGCCCCGGGTGTCATCTAGAACCCCCAGCAGAAGCAGGGGGAGGGAGGGAGAGAGGGATGGGGGGGGGCGCTGGCCCCTTCCAGAGGCCCCACGTGCATCTGGAGCCCAGCGAGGCCGGCAGGCTTCCGCCCGCTCCTTTTTGAAGCTGTGTGTTCAGAAAGCGGCTGCGGCCCCGCGGCAGATGGGAGCCGATGGGCTGGGTTCCGCGGGGTGGATGGAGGAGCTGAGGCCCCGAGCTCTTGGCAGGCAGCCGTCCCCGAGGGCCGCACGGCCGCCCTCATCTCTGAAACACCTTACGACGGAGCGATGAGTGCTGGATCCTGAATCCCCCCCGCGTCCGGGTCAACACGAGGTGCCTGGAGCCTGACACACATCGGAGATGGGTCAGCCCTTAATGTCTTCTCTTGGGGCTGATGGCTCTTTGCTGCTCAGCGTGGATTTGGAGATGGTATTCCAAAGAACGGGGCCGCGTACCCTCCCCTCCACCTCACAAAAGAAACCCATGGTGTGTTGTGTTTTGTGGATCTTTCCCCTTTTGGTCTGTCATGGACTTGAACTCAGGACCTTGGCGCTGTCCCTGAGCTCTTCAGCTCAAGGCTAGCGCTCTACCACTCGAGCCACCACACCCCTGCCGGTGTTCTGGTGGTTAGTTAGAGATAAGAGTCTCACAAACTTCCCTGCCCAGGCTGACTTTGAACCGCAATCTTCAGATCTCAGCCTCCCGAGTAGCTAGGATTGCAGGCGTGAGCCACCGGCACCCAGCCTAGACTTTAAAAAAAAAAAAAAGGCACAAAACAAGGTCAGGCATGGTAGCACATGCCTGTAGTCCTGGCTACCTGGTAGGTGGAGGTGTGAGATCCTATCTGAAATTCTGTGGCTCAAACGGCAGAGCGCACGGTCCTGAATTCAGTCACCAGTACCGTGAAAATAAACAAGCAAGCCACAAGGAAAATAAATAAAAGACATGAAATGGGAACATGTCTACAACAACACGTGCTTTCAAGACCGCCAACCCCCACCACATCAAAAGCAAATCTCATATTGTGTCACAGAGTCTGGGCAGAAACCTCTTTCAGAGGAGCAAAGGAAAAGGATCTGGTGATTGATTAGTGATGCCTGTCCTGGGCGTGGAAGGGGGTCGGGGTGGATGAGCCGAGCCCGGGCCCGCGTGGCCTTGCCTGGTGCAATGCAGCCCTGCGGCCCCGTGCAGGCCTCACGTCTGAGGACGAGGCCGGATTTCCACCCGAGATCACCCTGTGCACGAGGGGCCGGGGCCGGGGCGGGCTGTTAGGGACACGGGGGGGAGGGGGGGGGAGCGGCCCCTGAGTGGCAGGTCTCGGTCTGTGCTCCCCATCCCGCTTGGCCTTTGCCCTCACGGCCAGCGCGCTCCCCCGTGAGCCGCAGCTCCACTTCTGGGCTGTTTTGCTGGTTCACTGGAGATAAGAGTCTCCCCGTGGACGTTTACTGGCCAGGCTGGCTTTGAACTCAGATCCCCAGATCTCAGCCTCCTGAGTAGCTAGGACGACAGGTGTGCGAGCCACCGGCTCCCAGCAAGTGCTTGGGCTTTCCATGGCCTTCTGGAGACTTCCCCGAGGGGTTCCCTTGTGCAGGGGAGCGGAAGGGCAGACTCGGTCCTCAGGTCCTGGTGTGGGTGTGCAGTCTCTCCCATCTCTCCCTCCCTTCTCGAAGGCCTCCGATCCTCCCTCCTGGTTTATTTGCACTTAGGGGGTTTTTTATTTGTGCATTTCTTTGAGAATAATGGCCTCAGTGCCCACTGCTCTTTTCTAAAATAGCGTGAGTCCCGTATGAAGAATTCAAAGAATCTAGTTGAAAGCCAAGAAACAAATAAAAATGACTCCGGGACCACCGCCGACCGTTCACTGTTGACAGTAGGCGAAGGTCACTGTCGAAAGCATCTCGTAGACGAGGGAAGGAGGGAGGGAGGGGAGGATGGAGGACGGAGGGAGAGAGGGGAGGGAGGGGGGAGGGAGGGAGGCAGGGACTCCGAGCGAGGGAGAGGGAGAGGCTCTCTTTTGATCTCCACAAAATTCCATTTTCCTTCTTGGAGTTTAAAAATAGCACCGCGGGTGGAATCTCGGACTCTGCTTTGGGCAGGGGTGGGGGCAGGTTGCCACGGGAACCAGGGGGCCCACGTGACGGATGGAGGAGAAGGGAGCTCAGAACCTGGTCCCCCTGCTCACGCCCGCCACCCCAGCTGAGGTGCGGGGGGGGGGGGTGGGTCATGGTTCTAGGCCAGTCCAGGCAGAACATTTCCCAAGACCCCCCTTCTTTTCTTCCTTTCTCCTTTGTTGTTTTTTTAAATTGTGTTCGTCTCGAGGCTTGAACTCAGGGCCTCGGTGCTGTCCCTGAGCTTTTGTACCCCGGGGCTGGCGCTCTACCACTTGAGCCACAGCGCCACTGCCAGCTTTTTGCTGGTTCACTGGCGGTCAGAGTCTCACTGACTCTTCTTGCCTGGCTTGGCCTCAAACCATGCTCCTCAGATCTCTGCCTCCTGAGTAGTTGGGATGACAGGTGTAAACTCCGGCTCCCACCCCCCACCCGCCCTCCCTCAGACCACCCTTCTCGTGCTCCGGTGCATGGTTTCAAGTGGCCCTGTGGATTCGGATCCAGGAGGTCTGGGTGGGCCTGGGCATCGGCATTCAGCTGGTGTCCTCAGAGGCCTGGTGCTCACAGCCCTGGTGATGGGCAGGAGGAGGTGGGGGCAGGGAGAAGGTTACGCCGGGTCCCCAGGAGCCTGAGTTTTCCAGACCATTAATTTTAACGTCATGTAAATGGGTTTAAGGAAGTGCTGACGTGCCGTTGGTATAAAAGGCGAGGGTCACGTGATAATTAAATCTCCCCATCTATATTTTATTCCAGCGAGCACATTTACAGTGTTTTCCTGGCCTCGCTTGGGGTGATGGAGTTCAGGTCCTATAATTATATAAGTTGCAAAGCACCAAAAAAAAAAAAAAAGGTGAATTTTGATGCCAAAAACAAACTGAGGTCCATTAACTTAAGTGTTACGAAGCTCGACTCGGTTTGACTATAGGCCCTTGCTAAGAATATCCCAACGTGGGAGGGGGGAGAGGGAAGGGGGAGGGAAGAGGGGCTCCGCGCTCTGTCTGGGTGGGGTGCGTTCAGAATTCAGGGAGAAGGGAGGAAAGGAGGGAGGGCGGGCCCCTGGGCTGTTTTTTTTGCCTTCCTACGCCTTTCAGAGCCACAGATCCATTTGCCAAGGGCACGGGCACGGTGTTCCTGGTCAGTGTCAAGGAACTCCATGTCTCTCCAATGCTGGGCTTTTCCGCCCAGCTTTTTGCCGGGCTCAGCTCCTTCTGCCACTTCTCAATGCGTTTGTTCCCCCCCCCCCCACACACACACACAAAAGCTGCCTCTGAAGAGGCAGGAGGGCCCTAAACGCTGCACTCTGCCCTTCTGTGGCTTCCAGAACAATCCGGCCACAGGACAGGGCTCAGGGCGCGTTCCCGTGGGGCGGACTCGCGGTGGGACAGAGTCGATGCTTCCCCAGCCTCTCTCTTTGGGCTTTGCCTCCTTTCCCGGCTGGCCAGCGCTGACCGGCCTGTGGGAACACGGGGGGAGGGGGGCGGGGGGGGGCAGGCCCAGCTCCTCCGGCGACCCCGACGCTCTCCTGTGCCCAGTCAGGCTGAGGTTTGGCTACCACCTGCTTTTTGTGGTGGTGGTGGTGGTGGTGGTGTTTGGGTAGCGGTGCTAGGATTTGAACTCAGAGCTCTGTCCTCGCTGGGCCCGTGTCCCGGGCTTTACTTAGGTCGCTCGTTCCCAGGGGACGTGGTGTATGCCATCAGGGAGAGGCGTGGAGACGTGCACAGGGGATCTGGCTCCGTCAACCCGGCCAGGCGGGTTTGATTGTACTTGCGTCTCCTCTGACATTCACTTGCATCCTTGTCTGGTTCCTGCGGATTTATAGCGATTTATAGCATCGTAAAAGTAGCTCAGCTGAAGACAATGGACGAGAGGCTCAGAGCTGTAAAACGTAACCCCCCCGCCCCCCGCCGCCTCCCCAGGAAGAGCGCCTTCCACGATGCCTTTCTTCCCCGGAAAATCGTCCCCACGTCTCCCCGTGGAGCAAGGCGCCTTCCGGATGGCTGGAGAGGGTGGGATGTTTCCAGAAGGCCAGCTCAGCTCCTCAGCCTCGCTCCTGGCATCGGGCGAGGGAGGAGATCGGGCGAGACGCCGGAGCGATGGGCGAGCCACGGAGAGAGGAGGCCACGGGCCACCGCGCCACGGGAGGCGGAGCTTCCGTTCTCCAGCTGCCACCTTTTTTGGGGGGGGCACGCAGGAGCATTAGGAAGAATCGGGGGCCGGGGGCAAAGATGTGCCGAGCTTTAGGAATCCCGGTTACAGGTGCGTGTGGGGGGGGCACTTGGCTTTCAAGAGCTGGCTTCACCCTGGTGCTGAGGGGTCCTCGTGCCCTTTGGGGGGCCGGGGGGGGCGTCCCGCAGGCTCCCCTTACACCTGACCACCAATATGAGCTTTCGCCTGCCATCCCAGCTACTCAGGAGGCTGAGACCTAAGGATTTGGGTTCGAAGCCAGCCTGGGCAAGAAAGTCCGTGAGACTCGTCTCCAGTGAACCGCCAGGAAACCAGAAGTGGAGCTGTGGCTGAAAGTGGTAGAGTGCCAGCCTTGAGCAAAAGAAGCTCAGGCCCTGAGTTCAAGCCCCACGACCGCTCCCCCACCAAACAAACAATCAGAAACAAAGCAGGCAGTTATTGGACAGGTTGCCAAATAGAGTTGAGGCTGTAAAGGTCATAGTTGAAAGGACTGCCAGCCCAAGGAAAACAGACACGCACCCCCGCCCCGCTCCGGCCAGACAGCTTCAAGGTGGAGGGACAGGCTTGGGGACGGGCCTCAGGCCCCCCGCATTGGGAAGAGGCGGCCAGGGTGGGTAAAGGGCCCCACCAGCGCCCCGCAAGAGAGCGGGAAGGTCTTTCTCGGTAAACTGCGGGTGTGTGTATCTGTTTGGTGTCCACTTACAGGAAACGAAGGCAGGAACTCTTGCAGAAAGGCAACTTTGTGCGAGACCCAGGCCCGGCGCTCGGAGCTGGGAGGCTGCCGTGGGGTCTCCCTGCTGGGGTGGCGTGGGCACAGTCCCTCGGGGGCTTTGTGTTTTGGTTTCTTTAAGGAACGCCGCCGTCCGTTCCGAGGCCTTTGCCGAGTGTTTTCAGCGCTGAAGAGCCGGGCTCTGCAGAACTCATCTGCACAATGAGAACAACAGCAACTCCAGCTGCTGGGCAGGGGCCGCGACAGCCGGTGTTGTCTGGGTGATCCCCCCCCCCCCGTCAGGGGAACCTTCAGCCGGTGTTGTCTGGGTGATCCCCCCTGTCAGGGGAACCTTCTCGGACCCGCCCTGGTGCCGCGCTTTGCTGATCGTCTGGCTCCAAACCAACCCGGAGGAAAGCATCAGTTGTGGTTTATAGAGTGACTAGTTACAGACAGGCCAGCCTGAGAGTGAGGGGGTAGTGTGTGTGTGTGCGTGTGTGTGTGCGTGCGTGCGTGCGTGCTCAGAGATAGATAGACAGATGATAGACAGATGATAGAGACAGACAGATGTTAGAGATAGATGTTAGGGATGTATAGGTAATAGAGACAATAGAGAGAGATGTTAGAGGTAGATAGGTGATAGAGATGGATAGACAATAGAGATAGATGGTAGAGGCAGACAGATGATAGAGACAGACGTTAGAGATCACTAAGTAGATGCTAGATAGGTGGATATAGGTGAGGACAGATGATAGATGGTAGGCAGATCTCATCTATCTACCTATCTACCCACATCTCTATATGACTATGTCTACATGTATATCTGTCTGTCTGTCGTCTGTCTAGTTTGTTTTTCTTCCCCATTTTCTGCCCAAAGAACTCAAAACTCACCCGATTCGTCTCGGGAAGATGGAGGTCGGCTCTCCCAGATGTTCAACGCTCAGGGTCAATTCTGGGAGCCGGTGGGTGGGTGGTCAGTGGGAAGACGGCCGGATCTGACAACCCCAGAGCCGTGGGGGTCTCCCCCCCCCCCGCCACGCCACGCAGGACACTACCCGTGGGCTGTGGGCAGGCACCGCCCCTCCGGTGGGGGGGAGTCTCAGTTGTGTCTCCCCCCCCCCCTAGTTTATTTATTTATTTATTTTTTGGCCAGTCCTGGGCCTTGGACTGTCCTTGGGCCTGAGCCTGAGCACTGTCCCTGGCTTCTTCCCGCTCAAGGCTAGCACTCTGCCACTTGAGCCACAGCGCCGCTTCTGGCCGTTTTCTGTATATGTGATGCTGGGGAATCGAACCTAGGGCCTCGTGTATCCGAGGCAGGCACTCTTGCCACTAGGCCATATCCCCAGCCCTCCCCTCCCCCCCCCCCCCCCCCCCCCGCCTCAGTGAGCCCCACCCTTCCCCTCCACCCGTCTGCCCCTGGCCCCCAATACCATACCACCCTGTCTCTCCGCCCGAGTTCCAGCCCAGTTAGGTTCCAGTGCGGTCCCCTCCCCCAAACCCCGCCGTGCCCTCCCCCACCCTCCTTTGACAGGGAGCCAGCCTGCCCCCCAACTTCTCATGCCACCACAAGAAAACGTGGGTTTCCCAGTCGTCCCCAGTCTCCTTTGTCTCTGGGGAAAACACCGCACACCACACAAAAGGAGCTTGCAGCTGGCCAGCGGGGCGGGGTGACATCTTTGAAAGCCAGGCTCCCCGGGGATTAGCTCGCATTCATCCCCTTCAATGGGGGTGGGAGGCGGCCTGCCCAGGCTCGAGAGCCCCCCCTCCCCCCGGTGCGGGGGTGCCCTCTGTGTTTTCCTCCCGCAGGCCGTGTAGACTGGGGTGGATCGTGTCCTGCCTGCAGAGCAAGAGGGCAAAGCCGGGGCCCGAGTACACACATGCGCATGCACACGTCAACACACGGCACGTGCTTACACACGCACACACGGGCACCGGCAGGCATCCACCGATCATTCCTAAAAACCGATGCAGATCCAGACACCGCCTGGTGTTGCTGAGGTGCGGCTGCTCCTCATCCGGGCTCAGCTTCAGGCGATGATGACGGTGACGATCTTCCTCCCCGTCCTCCTCCTCCTCCTCCTCCTCCTCCTCTCCTCCCTCCTCCTCCCCCTCCCCCTCCTCCTCCTGCTTGTGTGTGTGTATCCCAATACAGGGCCTTGAACTCAGGGCCTAGGCCTTGTGGGGCACACCTGGAAGTCAACTAGCCGGCCCCGCCTGTGTCTCAGTCTTGGGGCCACCGTGTGGCTAAGATGGCGGCGCCTAACAACAACGCGCAGCTGCTACGAGTGTCTTGGGTGATAACCCGGAGGCGGCTCTGTGGGCGGTGACCCCCGGCTCTTCCACCTTTGATGGACAGCTGGTGCCTCCCCTTACACCCCTCCCCTTCCTGCCGATCTTAGACCTGATTGGCTCCTGGGCCTTATATTAGTGGCACGCACTTCCCCAGTAAACGAGATCTCGCGCCGACTTGACTCCCAGGCCGTCTGATTGTCCTCCGGTGAGGGAGGGCTGGGTGCGGGCGGCCTGCCGGCCCTTCTCCTTCCTTGGTTCGTCTGGTCGGAGCGTGCCTTCCCCGTCTCTCCCGCGGGTCGGGGAGCCTGGTTGGGGGGGCGGTGGCTAAAGACCCCGACGGGGCACCATCCCAGAGCTGTTCCACTCGAGGCTGGCGCTCCACCGCTTGAGCCACGGCTCCCCTTCCGGCTGCTGGGTGGCTCGTTAGAGACGAGAGTCTCGCCGGCTTTTCCTGTGCAGCCCGGCTGGAAACCACGGTCCTCGGGCCTCAGCCTCCTGGGCAGCCGGGGTGACGGGCGGGAGCCACGGTACCGACCGCTCCTCTCCTTCTGCAGCCCGAGGTGGCAGAGGCGGCCCGGCGGCACCCGCGCAGGAGGGTTTGTCTCGGGGTCGTGGGACGTGCGCCCGCCCCGTGGCCGTTCCTCCCACCGCAAGGACGGCGTCTCCGTAGCCTCCAGCCCACTCAAACCCCGGCTTGATAGTTTGTTCGATCGTAACGTGTTAGGATGGACCCGTCGACCCGTCCTAACGTAACCTTCCAGGGTTGTCAGTGGCGTAGTGGCCTTTTTTTTTCCTCCTTTTCCATAGCGACATTTGTTTTCAGTTACTTTTCCCAGCTCTCGATTTCCTGGGACAGGAGAGGAGCGGGAAACTTGCCCCCGGGGGAGGCCGAGGAGGAACTTGGCCAGAGTCGGGCTGTGCCACGAGGGGCGTGGAGTCACGAGTTCAGGCAGTGCGCACGCCACAAGCCAGAGTTTTTGAGAATGCAGATTCCCAGGCCCCCGGGGACCGACCAACGGCATCAGGAGAGTTGGAGACACAGTCAGACGCTGTGCTCACGGTTAGAGCCGGGTTTAAGTCGGTGCCAGGGATAGTTCAACCTAAGTCTTTTTATTATTATTATTAAATCAGTCGTGGGGTTTGAACTCAGGGCCCAGGCGTTGCTCCTGAGCTCTTCGGCTCAAGGCTAGCGCTCTGCCACATTGCGCCACAGCGCCACTTCCGGTTCTCTGGTGGTTCGTTGGAGATAAGCGTCTCGTGGCCTTTCCTGCCTGGGCTGGCTTTGAACTGCGATCCTCAGATCTCAGCCTCCTGAGTAGCCAAGGGCACCCTGCTCAAGCCGAGCCTCTGAAGACAGTTGAGCAAGGCTCCCAGGGCAGGGGCGGGTGGCGGGGTGGTAGGCGGGCAGAGCTGGGTGGGATGAGGCTGTGCGCGTTGGCGCCGTAGCTTCTCTAATGGAATGCACCGACCACCTTTCCTCTCCCAGAACAGGGAAGAGCTGAGCACGCGTCCTGCCCCTCTCCTTTCCTCGCATTTTCCTAGGTTTTCTTTTTCTCGCTTTGTTTTTGTGTTCGTTTCCAGAGCAGAGTTTGACACCCCCTGAAAGCAATCCCTTACCACACATTTGTCCTGGAAAAAATACAGTCTGGGGGAAGTGCCTTACAGAGTAAACACCCAAGCTGGGAATGTGGCCTAGTGGCAAGAGTGCTCGCCTCATATACATGAAGCCCTGGGTTCGATTCCTCAGCACCACATATACAGAAAATGGCCAGAAGTGGCGCTGTGGCTCAAGTGGCAGAGTGCTAGCCTTGAGCAAAAAGAAGCCAGGGACAGTGCTCGGGCCCTGAGTTCAAGGCCCAGGACCAGCACAAATAGATCAATGTACAATCTCATCCCTAACCCCCGGCCATGGGAAATCCAATGGCATCTTCCGTCTTTTACATCTTGAAGGAGAGCGTGATTGTCAAACACCTCGAGGGCGTAGAGACCAAGTCGATTTGTGGGGGCACAGCTAAGGGAAGGGGACACTTCCCGATGTGCCCGTGGCCGCGTCTGTCGGCCGTGATGTGCGGAGACCCCCCTCGGGCGTGGGGCGTCGTGGGGGGGGGGGGCCCTGCCCTGCGGGGGACTGACCTGGCATCTCTCCTTCCTGCTAGGAAAGGGCAGCCGCAAGTGCGAGCTCAACTGCCAGGCCTCGGGCTACCGCTTCTACGTCCGGCAGGCGGAGAAGGTGATCGACGGCACCCCGTGCGACCAGGACGGCGTGGCCATCTGCGTGGCGGGCCAGTGCAAGGTGAGCGTGGTCCCATCTGGGGTCACCGGGGGCCCCTCGCGGAATGGCTCAGCCCCAGGAACGCCTGGCCGCATGGATGGCAAGAATGGGACGCGGACACCCACAAGGGAGGGCCGGGCAGCCGCGAGGAAGCATCCGATCCGTGGCTCTGTGGCTGCCGGGAGATCGCGAGCCCTGGGCCTTGGGCTCGGGACTCCCGCCGTGGCGTGAATGGCGGTCACGCCAGGTGTTCCTCGGGGGCTGCCGCAGTCTGGCTGGGGTGTGGGGCTGTGGGCCCGGCATTGCTGGCGCTGTCCACGAACCCGTGGCACGTGGAAGGCCACGTAGGAAGGACGTGGCATCTCCCCCCACCCCGGGGAGGCGGACTTCCAAAAGCAAGTGCTTTGTCCTTTAAACAGAGGCCTCTCCACGCCCCGGGCCTCCTGCAGTCTGTCCAGAGGCACCCCGGCTTTGAGAACATCAAATCGGAGGATGCTGGGCCTGGACGGAAGGCCCCAGGGGTTAGAGTGGGCGCCACAGCCCGGGCCTCCAGCCTGGCCTCCTCCCTCCTCCCTCCTCCCTCCTCCCTCCTCCCTCCTCCCTCTCCCGTCTCTCCATGAATGAAAGTCTCCGCTTCTTCATGGTGTTGGGCCAAGCTTGCGTTTCCTTCCAGCGCCTCCACTCGTGGTTTCCACGCGTGGGTTCGATTTTACTCTTCTCTCCTTCCTCGGTGCTGCCATTATGGTGACTGAGCAATCCTAATGGACCTCATTTGAGCCTCCCTGTGGGACAGCCGCGTGTGTGTGTGTGTGTGTGTGTGTGTGTATGTACTTTGAGATTCGGTTCAACTGCATCACGCTGTGTACACAGGCGTGCGCACGCACGCACGCTCACGCGCGCGCACTTACATTTTGAAAGCGATAGAAGCCCCCCTCCCCCGGTATGGGGTTGGCCTGGTGACTGACTAATAATAATAATCGCCATAGTAGCAGCAATTAGGACAGTTCTGGGAAAGCCCAGCCTAGGGCTTCTTGCAGTTGTTGGCTTTGGGGGGGGGGAGGGGAAGCCGGGGAGACTGCTGCATGGATGTCTGCCCCCCATCAAATGGGCGGTGCCATCCTCACGTTGGATTTTCTAGGGACCCCAGCAATTTCCCCCGCCTGAACCCATCGCTGAACGAGGTGACATTGGCCACTTGTCCCGTGTACTTTGCTCATATTTCATCTTTACACTCTCCTGGAAGAAAGTGCTGCTAGTCCCGATTGTGGCTAAGAATGTTCTGGACTGAGTCTCCGTGAACGTCCTCTCCGGGTCCCCAGGGACGGAACGGATCACGAATCCAAGGGTCTGATTTTCAACTCCCAACGTGTGTGTGTCAAAATTGGACCCAGCAGAACCTCAGTGTAAGTGTGCGTGTGTGTACACGTGTGCACGTATGCATTGTGTGCATGCATCTGTGTGTCCATGTGTGCATGTATGTGTTGTGTGTGCATGCATCTGTGTGTGTGTGTGTATCACCTACTGCTGTGACCAGCAGCACCTTTTGGTTTGGGGGCGTCCGGTCTCTTTCTAGCCGCTGCACAGTGCGTGTGCATTGGGTGTGACCTTCAGAGGTAAGAGCTGAAGTCCTATCTTCGCGTGGACACCGATCCCCTCGGAATGGCCGTGGGGGGCTCCCTGCCGTCCTTTGGTGGAACCGCGTGCCCTCTTGTTGCATGTCTGCCTTTACAGACGAAATCACCCTGCTTCAGGCTGGGGATGGAGGTGTGGCTCAGGTGGTAGAGCGCCTGCCTAGCAAGTGTGAGGCCCTGGGATCGATCTCGTATACAACCCCACACCCCCCCTCCAAGAAACAAGTCCCTGTGGGGCGGAGTAACCTGGCTACCGTTCTGCCCTGGGAAGGACGCTGAGGAACGGGCTTTCTAGAACCAGCTGGGACTGACACCTAGTGTTGCAGGCTGAAATCACAGCCATAGTACAGGAAAGGCCGATCGTTTCATTCCAGGCTCCCCACAGACGAGACAGACCCAAAGCCGGGCATGGGGTTCAGAGGCGCTGCTCACGGCTCCCTACACGCAGTGTGCAGACCCCAGACTCGCTACTGCCCCGTCCTGGGTGGTGCTTTTAGCTCAGTACCCCTGGCTCCGGGTCTTCCCGAGCCTGGTGTAAGCAGGTTCCCCTGATGGCCGTGCCTTGGGACGTTTGTGAGATTCTGCCCTGGGGGAAGATCTGGGCGTGGCTGGCGTCCAGCACGGTGAGGGACGGCTGGGCTGGTGTCTGGCTGGAACTGGGGTTTGGGGGGGGGGGGTGCCCGGCCTCATCTGAGGTGGCGGCCAGGAGCGGCCAGGAGACCAGGGCCGAATGAGATCGAAGGCCCTGGCAGGGTGCTGGCCAGATGACAGACTGCGATGTGTGTGTGTGTGTGTGTGTGTGTGTGTATGTGTGTATGTGTGTATGTGTGTATGTGTATGCGCGCACGCGCGTCAGTCCTGGGGCTTGAACTCGGGGCCTGAGCACTGTCCCTGGCTTCTTTTTTGCTCAAGGCTAGCACTCTGCCACTTGAGCCACAGCGCCACTCTTGGCTTTTTCTATATATGGGGTGCTGGGAATCGAACCCAGGGTTCCATGTATACGAGGCGAGCACTCTACCACTAGGCCATATCCCCAGCCCCCGTGGGCCTCTTATCTGTAAAATAACCAGCAAGAAACCAAGGTGGAGGTATGGTTCACCTGGCAGAGCGCCAGCCCAGCAAGCAAGCTAAGCGAACATGAGGCCCTGAATTCAAGCCCCAATACTGACAAAGAGGAAAAATAAATAAATAAAAAGACAGCACAGGTGCCTCGTGTGCTAGATGTAGCCCTGTCCCCAGGACCTCAAGATAATCAATGAAAAGCCTTCTAGAAAGTCTCGAGTGCCCTCCGCGGCCTGCAGTTACCTCAACACGCCACGAGATGGCACCCCGACACAGCGGGAAGAATCTTAAATCAAGATGGAGCCGAGCTAACCTGTTTTGCAGAAGCCAGAAGGGATGGGAACAGGCGAGGCTGGGCCTGAACTTGGACTGGGCCTTGCCGATCACTGCCCTCAGCCTTTCTGACTAGAGTTAGAGCTGCTGTAACGTGCTGTAAGAGTGCACTCCAGTCAACTGCTTTGTAGCTGTCCTGGCTTTATTTACCCTCACTCTGTGTGTGTGCGTGTGTGTGTGTGTGTGTGTGTGTGTGTGTGTGTGTGTGTGTGTGTGCCAGTACTGGGGCTTGAACTCAGGGCCTGGGCGCGGTGCTTGAGCTTTTTCTGATCAGTGCTGGTACTCTACTACTTGAGCCACACATTCACTTCTGGTTTACTAGAGACAGGAGTCTCACGGACTTTCCTGCCCGGGCTGGCTTTGAACCGCCATCCTCAGATCTCAGCTTCCTGAGTAGCTGGGATGACAGGCGTGAGCCACTGGCGCCCAGCATAGCTGGTAAGCTTGTAGCGCATGTCCTGTAGCCTCTGGTTCTGGCTACGACGATCAAGTTTAATCCTGGGAAGAGCTGACCACACGGTACTCCACAGAGCCCCTGTCCCTCCAGCCCATCACCGGGGCTGGTTTCAATTTAGCTGACCAACAAACGACGGTCTGTCTGTGCCGCTAACCGGTCGACTCTGAGGATTTCTCCTAATAGGTTGTGTTCTTGATCATTTTTTACGACGAATACGAGCAGTACAAGTATAGCACAAGGAGTTTCATTGTGTGATTTTCGTAGCGGAAAACAGGTGCTTTTTGGTTCTCGTACCTCATTGCTCTTCTTCTCCTTCCTGCCAGGACCCCCACTTCCCAAAGACCCCCCCCCACTTTACAGTCACGTTCTGTTGTGATTGGCAGTGCCCAGGGGAATTTTAGGTCCAGCTTCCCCATCCGAAGTGAGAGACAGGTGGCCTTCCTCTTGGATTTGATGTTCGTCAGCGTCCTGGAAAGAATAGGGGATCGCGGTTCAAAGCCAGCCCAGGCAGGAAGTCCAGGAGACTTTTTTATTATTTTTTTTTTTGGCCAGTCCTGGGCCTTGGACTCAGGGCCTGAGCACTGTCTCTGGCTTCTTTTTTTTTGCTCAAGGCTAGCACTCTGCCACCTGAGCCACAGCGCCACTTCTGGCCATTTTCTGTATATGTGGTGCTGGGGAATTGAACCCGGGGCTTCATGTCTAGGAGACAAGCACTCTTGCCACTAGGCCATATTCCCAGCCCCCTCCAGGAGACTTTAATGTCCAGTGAACCACCAGAAAAACCAGAAGCGGCGCTGTGGCTCAGAGTGGTAGAATGGTAGCCTTGAGCAAAAGAGCTCAGGGACAGTGCCCAGGCCCTGAGTTCAAGTCCCATGACTGACTAAAAAAAAAAAGAAAGAAAGAAAGAAAGAAAGAGAGAGAGAGAGAGAGAAAGAAAGAAAGGAAGGAAGGAAGGAAGGAAGGAAGGAAGGAAGAAGGAAGGAAGGAAGGAAGAAGGAAGGAAGAAGGAAGGAGAGAGAGTGGGGCTGGCGCTCAGGGGTGCTCGGGCCTCGGCAGCATGGTTCACCGTGGGCTTTGATGGAGAGGAGGGGTTCGCGGCTCTGTGGGTGAGAACTACATCGCTTTGCAAACCCTCCCCCTAATACAGCTGGTAGAAAGACAGGTGTGGTCCGTGCCAGTGAGGTTTTCAAAGGAAGAGATTGGATGTGTTTGGGTGCAAGTTCAAAGGAAAGGGGACTTCTTCGACTACGTTGGGATTCGAACTCAGGGCCTTGTGCTTGCCTGGGCAAGCCTGCTACCACCTGAGCCACACCCACGGGGGGGGGGAGTCTTTACAAGCAGAGGTCAGGTGCCTCTCAGTGAGGGAGCTGCGTGTCTTCGCTGGACCACATGGGGCTGGTGATGGAGAAACCTCACGTTACTGGAATGGAAGGGTTGCGTCATGTTGTGTTTTTTTTTAAACCAGTGACTGCCCTGTTTCTGATTGACATTGCGGCTTTCTGAAGGGGCGGGACCAACCCACCGGGGCGGCGGCCTCATTTATCATGCTTTCCAAGGGGACAATCCATCCTTCCTGAGAAAGCTGATTATTTTCTCCCCTGATTAGAAAGGCTCACATTTGAGGGTCCCCTGCAAGTGGAGACCCACAGAACCTCCCCGCGGGGTCCAAAGGCCCGCAGGGCACTCTGGAATACTTCACATTTTTCCACTCCAGGTGTCCTTGCGTGTGTGATCCCGATGTCTTGCTGTTTGTAGGTAGGGAACAATGTTATATTGTTTCTCTACTTGCTTTCTTAATTTTTTTTTAATAAAAGACCCATGGCCTTTCCCCGCCCTCCCCCCTTCCTGGCCCCGGGTGCTGCTCTTCTTTAGTCTGGTCTGTTTGAAATCCTCCCTTTCTTCCTCCTGTGACCATGGGGCTTGGGCCTCACCCCCGGGGCCCCCCAGGCCTCGCCCCAGACCTTGACCCTGCCAGTCTCCACCTCCAAGGAGTCCTGAGCCCAGCTACCAGGTTGCAGGTGACCTGGGGCAGTATGGCCTCCAAGCTCAAGATCACACTACTCAGTCTTCCACGAAACTCTCCATAGAGACACAGGACACATGCCACCCAGCGAACTTCCCATGCGGTAACTTCTAGCGAGGCAACTTGATGGGCATCTCCTCCTGTCTCAGTTCTACATCTCTAGCTCTTTCCTGTCCCACCTTCCCCACCCCCCCCCCCAGTAATGGGGCTTGAACTTGGGGCCTGGGCGCTGTCCCTGAGCTCTTTTGCTCCAGGCTAGCGCTCTACCACTTTGAGCCAC
The DNA here is from genome assembly GCF_023159225.1 of Perognathus longimembris pacificus. Classification (NCBI taxonomy): domain Eukaryota; kingdom Metazoa; phylum Chordata; class Mammalia; order Rodentia; family Heteromyidae; genus Perognathus; species Perognathus longimembris. The sequence goes on from NC_063180.1 coordinate 43,245,525, forward strand.
AGAGCCACTTCCGGTTTCCTGGTGGTTCATTGGAGATCAGCGTCTCAATGGACTTTTGTGCCCGGGCTGGCTTTGAACCATGGTCCTCAGATCCCAGCCTCCTGAGTAGCTAGGATGACAGGCGCGAGCCACCGGTGCCCGGCTTTCTTTCCAGTTTCTAATTTTCAAAAAAAAAAAATCGGCATAAAAGCAACCACCTTTGTCGTCTCTGAGCGGCGGCGTTACCACAAGCATCTGCGTGCCACAGGAACTCCGGGACCCAAACCGAAGCCCTGCAGCCATAGAGCACCCCCACCCCCACCCCCACCCCCACCCCCACCCCCCGGGCCTGGGTAGGCCCTGGCCCCGTGACCGCACTGCACTTGCTAAGAGTTTGGCTACATTAAGTCTCCTACTTGAGGGAAATCAGGTTGCGATCGTCATTTCAGTGACTGGCTTGTTTCCCTTTACCACAGTGTCATCATTCCATGCCAGCCACTTCCCAGCCTCTGACAGCCTCTCCCTCTCTCTCCCTCCCCCCCTCTCTCTCCCTCCCTCTCTCTCTCTCTCTCAGGCCCAGTCTGTTCCATCGTCTGTCTGTACCGCATTCTCTTTACCCAGTCATCTGTCAGTCGTGCTTGGGTTTGGTTTTTGTTTTGTTCTGTTGAGTCAGGAGAGTTCCGTTCTTCAATTCTGAGCAACGGCTCCGTTGTTTTCTACATTGGCTGAACTTCCAGCGTACAAGGATCCCCCAAATCTTCACTCAAAATGTGGTTGCTGTTGTGGATTTTTTTTTCTTTTGGTCTTATTTTGTCTGGTTTATTTGCATGCAGGAGATCAAACCTAGAGCTCTTGCACGTGCTCAACAACCTAGCACTGAGGCACGGCTCCCGTCCTGCGTTCTGGTTGATGTGGTGTTTGCAGCATCAATCCAGCTGTGACACGATTGTGGTTTTAACTTGCATTTCTGTGATATTAACATTTTTTTTTAAAAAAACACCTTTCCATTTACTTATGGGCCGTTTCAAGATCTTCTTTGAAGAAATGGCTAAGTCCTTCTCCATTGTTCTTTCTTCTCTTTCTTTCTTTCTTTTTTTCCCATTGTTCTTTCTTCTCTTTCTTTCTTTCTTTTTTTTCGCATTGTTCTTTCTTCTCTTTCTTTCTTTCTTTTTTTTTTTCCAACATTGGGTTTAGAACTGAGGCTTTTTCTGTATTAGGCAGGCAGTTTAACTGCTTGAATCCAAGCCTTTCACCCTTTTCCCCTTTATTTTTGCTTCTGCCCACAGCCAGCCTCCGACTTGGATCCTCCTTCCTGTGCCTCCGTGGAGCCTGGACTGTGGGTGTGAACCCCTGGGCCTGGCCTCTCCTTTGCGCATGTTGAGGTTGGATGGCTCCATTGCGACTGTTGATTTGTAGGAACGCTGTGTATGTTTGGGTATGAACCCCTTCCCACACGCACGGAGGTATTTTCTCCCACTGTTTGGTTTGCCTTTTTTTTTTTTTTTTTTGGCCAGTCCTGGGCCTTGTACTCAGGGCCTGAGCACTGTCCCTGGCTTCCTCCCGCTCAAGGCTAGCACTCTACCACTTGAGCCACAGCGCCGCTTCTGGCCGTTTTCTGTATATGTGGTGCTGGGGAATCGAACCTAGGGCCTCGTGTATCCGAGGCAGGCACTCTTGCCACTAGGCTATATCCCCAGCCCCTCTTTTTTTTTTTTTTTTTTTTTTTAAACTCTGTTCACTCTGTTGTTTTCTGTGCTGGGCAGAAGTGCTTGAGTTGAGGTAATCTCATCGGTCTATGGTTTCCTTGAACTGCCTCAGCTTTCATCCTTATAACCAAGAGAATGTCCTCACTAGACCCGACGTCACGGAGCTCTTCCCCTAGGTGTTCCTCAAGGTGTTTTGCAGTTTCAGGTCTCATTGTTAGGTAGTTAATTCTTCTACAGTGCATTTCTGTACGTGATGTAATCTAAGAGTCAAACATCATTCTTTTGCTTGGGGAAATCCAATCTTCCCGGAACCCTCTATTGAAGAGCTTCTCCTTTCACCCGTTGGCCCGGTATGTCTGTCTTTATTCCAGTGCCACAGTATTTTTTTTTTTTTGCAGTAGCTTTGTAATATGTTTCTGAAGTCAGGAAAGGGGAAGCCTCCAGCTTTGCTTTTCAGCCCCAAGAACTGTTTTGTCCATGCAGGGTCCTTTGTAATTCTGTATGAATTATAGAGTTGTGTTTTGCTCTTTCTGCAAAGAAGAGCTTTGGGGGTTCTGGCAGTGGTTTCATTGATGCAGGTAGAAATGCACTCAGGTAAACTCCAGGAAGATCAGCGCAGATACTGAAGATGAATTAACGACATTGTGCCTTCCAGTCCATGAACCTCGCCGAGGTATCTTTCTGCTTAGCACAGTTTTTCTTATGTAACTGTGAGATTATTGTTGATGATAAGATTGTGTGGAAAATAAATCTTCAAAGCTAGCCTTGGCATTGGTGGCTCACACGTGTAATCCTAGCTAATCAACAGGCGGAGATCCAAGGATTGTGGTTCAAAGCCAGCTGGGGCAGGAAAGTCCGTGAAGCTTTCTGTTCGTTTGTGTTTTGCCAGCCCTAAGGCTTGAACTCTGGGCCTGGTCACTATTCCTCAAATCCTTTTGCTCAAGGCTAGCATTCTACCTCTTGAGCCACAGCACCACTTCCAGCGTTTTCTATTATTAGAAATAAGAGTCATACAGATTTTCCTGCTCTGGTTGGCTTCAAACCACCATCCTCAGATTTCAGCCCCCTGAAAAGCTAGGATTATAGGTGTGATCCTCCAGTGTCAGCTTTTCATGAGACTCTTATCTCCAATAAATTTATAAAAAGCTAGAAGTGGAGCTGTGGCTCAGATGGTAGAGTACTACTAGCTTTGAGCAAAAAAGCTCAGGGATAGCACCCATGCCCTGACAACTGGGGGGTGGGGGAGAGAGAGAGAGAGAGAGAGAATTTCTATTACAGAAGGTGGGAAGCAGAAAGTAACTGGCACTCAGCATGCTGAATATCAGGCACTTTCCATGTTTGACTGTCTTTGTATAAGTCCATGAGACCCGTGTCTGTGTTCTTATTTCCCAAAGAAGAAAACTGAGACTTGCATCTCCTAGCTTCCGTTATCACGGCTACGTGAGGGTGTCTGGCCCAACCTGGGTCCCAGGTGTCTTCCTTTTGGTGCTGCCCACCCTCACCCCCCCCCCACTCCTATGCCCCGATTCTGCCACCCTGAGCTGGGGACCGTCTTCATCTTGGGGTCTGGGGTGTCACGGTCACTGGAGAAGGCCACGTGGGTAGATGATCTCAGAGTCCTCTGGTTTAATTCACCGTACCGTGTGTCTTTTGAACAATGAACAGCTGAAGACCCAGGACGCTAGGACCGTCGGATTCCCTTCCCGTCTCCACTGCCTCCTTTCGCCTGGGTGTAGCCCGGGTTACATAATTTCCTACCAACACAGAAGAAACGCATAGAAAGGGAACATGCCTGGTTAACTGTGCTTCAGATCTGCCCAGGAATGTGGAATATGTTTAAATATAAAACTGACAATGAGGCCTTTGACATTGATTGATTTTAGAAATAAAGCAAAACTAATCCAAGATACTGATCTCCTAGAGAAATATTTTCATAAGATTCCAGAACGTTTGTGGGAACAGGACCTTCATTACAGTCTATTGTCCTGGAATGGCCTAGTCGTCAGAGCTGACACAGTTACGGAGAGAAATGAGGTGAAATCCGCAGACCTGGGGAGTGAAGGCCTGAGTCTTTTTTGGGGGGAGTGGGGGAGGAGGGGCGGGGGAGAGGTAGGAGACTGGTTCTGGGGCGTGAACTCAGAGCCTGGGCGCTGTCCCTGAGCTTTTGTGGTGGGCTAGCGCTTCACCACCCAAACCACAGCCCCACTGCCAGCTTTTTGCTGGTTAGAGGTAAGAGTCTCCTGGATTTTTCATCCCGGGATGGCTTTGAACCATCTCCCATCATCCCACAACCTGGCCTTGGGCTATGATGAGCCCTCAGTTCAGGACCTTGCCCTTCCTTGGCGAGTAAGTTCTCTACCACCGGGAGGCCACGCCCCTTCCCAAGCCACGCCCACCACCGCATGTCCTTGGTGGCCACGCCCTCTCGGTGCCACGCCCCTTCCGGTTACCTGGCTTCTGTGTGGACGCTGCGCCCTGCCGTCTCTCTGGGCACTTGTCCTGCAGACGTGGCGTTCCTCAGTGAGTTAGGATTTTAGGGGTGAGGCAAGGTCTTTGGGGAAGATGGGGGGGAAAGGAGAGAGAGAGAAAATGAAGGGTTTCCAGACTTGCAGCACCAGCCATCCTTGGAGATGGAGCAAGGCCTGGAAAGCCTGCCTTTGCTTCCTTCCCGAGCAAACCAGGTTGAATGGTCACATCTCGATGGTAGAGACCTGGGGCTCCAAGTCCTGCCATACGGAGGTGGTCGCCGCCCCGGGCCTGGCCTGCCGTGGGTCCCGTGGACATAGGTGCATTGAGGGGTTGCACGTGGGAGGAAATGGATGCACACGTGATGGACGCCGGTGTGCATGTCTGTGGTCCTCACTACACAGGAGGATGAGGCCAGCCCAGGCAGGAGAGGCCGAGGGACTCTTATCTCCAGTTCACCAGCAAGAGGCTAGGAGTGGAGCTGTGGCTCAAGTGCCAGCTTTGAATGAAACGGCCAAGCAAGGCACAGGACCCCGAGTTCTGGTACAGAAGAAAAAGGTTTTCTTGGGGCTCAGGGTAGGAAACCAAAGAGCTGAGATGTAAAATTAAATACAGAAAAAGACCAAAATGAGAGGGAAATGGAGGCAGCCAAATCAAACAGGGGCAACCTTGGTGATTAAAATAGCAAATGGCAAATGGAAAAGCAAAAGAGCTTGGGGGGGCTGGGAGGGGGGGGAAAGCAAATGTTCAACTTTAGAAGAAAAATTTTGCAGAAGTAGAAGAAATTTAAGTGGCTCGGGTTTGTGTAGAAATAGAACCAGAGTTAGAAAAAGTCTCAAATGGGTAAGCAGTACAGAGAGTCCGGTTATCTGATCTTGTAAAAGTGAAGCGCCGTGATTTGGAAAATTTAGGGGTTCACTTGGTGGCGATTAACCACAGCCAGCCCGGGCCTCGTGAAGAGCAATGGAAATTGGGCTTGGTGGTTTTAGTTTGTTGGGGTTTCTGTTTTGTTTTGGAAAGCCAGGAGACTCGGCCTTAGGTTTTGTGCCGGCGAGCAAGCGGCAAAGGATTTTCCTTTCATCGGAGGCTGGCGAAATGGCACTTGGTTTATTTGGAGGGCGGGGAGCCGGAGCCACGGGGAGCCGGAGCCACAGGGAGCGTTCTCTTCCCTTCAGAAATCTCCCTGTGCCTTCTGTCCCGTCCCGGGTGGGGGCTGCTCTCCGTCGGTGGGTGCCCTCCAATTCCCGAGCCCCCACTCCCAGCTGGGGAGGTTTGGGGAATCAGACCTCTTTGGGGGACCGTGGGGGCTGGGCTTGGAACTGGGGCCCTGCACTAGCTGGCCAGACGCCCTCCTACCACCGAGGCCTGCTTCCAGCCCCCATTTCTTCCACTTGGGCTTCTCCAGTCTCAGGGTCGCCTGGGGGGAGGCACAGCGGGGCAGAGTCCTAGAACATGGCTCCTGTCTGCAGGGGAGCAGGTCAAGGAGAGAGGGAGAGCCAGGGAGAAAGTGGGGGTGCCAGCCCGGTTGATCTTATTAACCAGCGCTGGGTACTGGGCCCCGAGTTAGAGGCTGTGCATGCAGGGCCTTCCCTCCCTCCCTCCCTCCCTCCTTAACTGAACAACGCAAACTTCGTTGTCATTTTTCCAGGGAGAAGAATCCATTCATTGCGAATATTTGAACCTGCTTTGGGGTTCGTTCTCATGAAGGAGCTAAAACATAGGGGAAGCCATTTTCCCCTCTCCCTCTCGCTGCTTTGGTTTGGGTTTGTACCTCATCTCGTTGCCGTGGTTCTTCGAGCCTTCCGACCCTAAACCGTTTAAGCAACTTAGAGGAAATAACCACTTCTGCGCCATTGCCACTGCTTTGCACAAGCAAACGGGATGCCAGCGGCCCTGGGCCGTTCCTGGCGAGCTTCGACTTAAGACAGATCATTTTAGCTCCCAGGGCTTAGGCGGTGGCATTGATAAGAAAAATCTCGGTGTTTAGTGCTCACTCGGCCCCCTTTAGCCGTGGCAGTAGGCATTTGATTCCGTGCCTGTTTATCGAGGGTCTGCGTCGGACCCCCAGAAAGGGCGATGCCCTCGAGTATTTCAGCAGACAACAACAGGTCTTCGGTTTGAGTACCTGTCTGTGCTACGGAATAGTCTTACTTTTGGGGGGAGTGTCCCCCTTCCCCTCTAAAAACCTTCCTCCGGCTTCTCTGAAGGCTGCTTTTTGTTGTGAAGCTAAGAAATCAGAGGTGCAGCCACTCAATTGGAATGAGGTGGTGAACTCTGTACCCCTCTCCCCCCGTGGTGTGATTTGGGGTCAAAGTTGCCCATTTTCTGTCTGGAGTGGACTTGTGGTCACCAGCCAGCTATGTTTTCCTGCACAGAAGAATTCAATCCAGGGCTGGGAATGTGGCCTAGCGGTAGAGCGCTCGCCTAGCGTGCATGAAGCCCTGGGTTCGATTCCTCAGCACCACATACACAGAAAAGGCCGGAAGTGGCGCTGTGGCTCAAGTGGTAGAGTGCTAGCCTTGAGCAAAAGGAGCCAGGGACAGTGCTCAGGTCCTGAGTTCAAGTCCCAAGACTGGCAAGAAGAGGAGGGGGGAGGAAGGAGAGGAGAAGGAGGAGGAGAATTATTCATGCAACTCAGTGGAATGCAAAGCCTCCGGTTCTGCTCCCAGGTTTCCTGAGAATTCCAGCAAAGGGCTCATAACTCCGCTGGCCCCGTGGCTTTGTGCGTGGGGCCTGCTGAGATCGCGCCCTGTGCCGCAGGGGTCAGGCCCTGTAAGTCCACGGCGTGTGTTCCTGTTACCCCTTCCTTTAGCAACTCCCACCGACAACCTGCAAACGTGCCCCACTCTGTCATCTTTCTCTCCAGGAGCTAAAGACCGCGGCGGGGTGGGCAGAGAGCGTGGTGTGAGCGGGAGGAAGCCTGGGTCTAAGCTAATATTTACCCTCGGAGAAGAACTACTGGTAAATATTGATCTATCTCCCCTCCCGTTCCCTGGGGGAACCATCTTCCCACTCAGAACGCTGAGCAGCCGTTTATTATTCCACCGCTATTACAAAAATAATCCTGGAATGCTTTTCCTCCTTTCTTTGTGTTTCTTTTTTAAACAGATAAAGCATCCAAAGTATGCCTGCAGACAGAACCAAGCTCCAAGAGGCGAGCGCTGGGCATGGCTTGACTGGCGCGGCTGCCTTGTGGGGCTGAACGTAGATTTAGCCAGAAAGTACTGGAAAGCATTCTCCTTCTCCTCCTCCTCCTCCTCCTCTTCCTCCTCTTCTTCTTCTTCTTCCTCCTCCTCCTCCTCCTCTTCTTCTTCCTCCTCCTCCTCTTCTTTCTCCTCCTCCTCCTCCTCCTCTTCTTCTTCTTCTTCTTCTTCCTCCTCCTCCTCTTCCTCCTCCCCTTCCTCCTCCTCCTCCTCTTCCTCCTCTTCTTCTTCTTCCTCCTCCTCCTCCTCCTCCTCCTCTTCCTCCTCCTCCTCTTCTTCTCTTCTTCTTCCTCCTCCTCCTCTTCTTCTCTTCTTCTTCTTCCTCCTCCTCCTCCTCCTCCTCCTCCTCCTCCTCCTCCTCCTCCTCCTCCTCCTCCTCCTCCTCCTCCTCCGACTTGAACTCAGACCCAAGCACTGTCCCTGAGCTTTTTCACTCTAGGCTGGTGCTCCACCACTTGTGCCATAGCTCCACATCTGCCTTTTGGTGGTTCGTTGGGAATAAAGAGTCTCAAGGCCTTTCCTGCCCAGGCTGGGCTTGGAACCGTGATCCTCAGATCTCAGTCTCCTTGAGGAGCCGGGGTCACAGGCGTGAGCCACCCACCCGCGCCCGGCTTCGCGAGCGTTCTTTTAACGCGTGGCTCTATAGGTAGCAGAAGGGTCTGGTGGGAAATGACTGAACCCCCGGTCACCGGCTGTCACCCATGGGTCACCTGGGGGTCACCCGGGGTCACCTAGGGCTGTGGAGCCCTGGAAAGATGGATAGAGCCAAGGGCGATGACCCGTCCGCGCTAGCTCGTTTGGATGCACTTAAATTAAAAATGGCCAGCTGTGGCTACCCGTGCCGAATTAGACAGCACAGCTTGATAGTGTCGCGTAAGTTCCTTTCGTCATATAACTACGTCCACAGCAACAACATGGCCGCGGCAAGGGGCGCGGCAAGTCCCGGGACTCTGGGGGACTCCTTGTCATTTGGACTTCGACCCTCGCTGGCTGCACTCCCCCCCTCCCCCCGTTCCTGTCCTATAATGGCTTTGTTCAGCCATCACTCACAAGTCCTGCGATTCACATATTGAAACGGTATCGTTCACCACACCCTGGTGGCTCACGCCTGCCATCCCGGCTACTCGGGAGGCTGAGGTCTGGAGAATCCCGGTTCAAAGCCAGCCAGGATAGGAAAGTCCATGGGACTCCCACCTCCATGGAACCGCCAGCAACCAGAAGTGGAGCTGTGGCTCAAGGGGTAGAGCGCCAGCCTTAAACACAAAGTTCAGGGACAGCATCTAGGTCCTGAGTTCAGGCCCCCGTACACAGACACAGACACAGACACACACACACACACACACACACACACACACACACACACACAGTAGTTGCTCATTTAAGTCATCCCCGGCCCACCATTGCTTTCCATGTCCTGAATCCTGCCTCAGCTCCCCGTGGGCCCAGGCGGCCGTGGGCCGGAGGGGAGTGGCTGTTTCCAGGAGCGGCTTCTGTGGCCGGAAGGCGGGGTGTTCTGGCTGATCGGCACGGGACACTCCCTCCGCCCGACCTCCTTTTCCAGAGGCTCGGCCGATGTGAAGCACCTGCCAGTTGCTTTCCTTGGGCGCGGCCCAGCTGTCCGTGCTCAGAACCAAATCCAAGCCGCCTTCCGCAGAGCCCTTCCCGGAGCGGGGCGGGCTGGAGCGTGCCCTCCTCCCCCCCCACCCCAGGCCCGGCCGCCTCCGCCCGCAGCAGGGTGGCCAGAGCTCTGGGCTGAGAGGGGGGTCCTCAGCCAAGGCTCTGCACCCCCCACCAGACAGGACAGGGTCAGCGGAGGAGAGCCCCCCCCCACCATGAGGGATCTTGAAGACAGCTTGTTGTGTCGTCGGGTCTACTCTCAAACCTGCACTGAAAACATGCATTTTCACACCAGCCGTGTGCGCTCCATCGCCGTTGCCATCATAACTCCTATCGTGCTTCATTGAGAAGCGTGAACAGCCATTAGCATTAGTACTTGTGCTCCGTTACCAGGAGCCAGGAACACGACCGGGACGTCCAGGCCTGCCCAACCCGGCGGCCGGCAGTGAGCCACGTGGGTTAGGAGGCGTTTGGTGCGCGGTCAGGTCACGGGCCTGCTGGGGAAGATGGTGAGGAGAGCGAGAGACGGGTGGACGTGGGCGAGAGGGACCCGCACCTTTGCTGAGTCGGCCCTGGAGTGGATTCCCAAGAGGCGCTGGGAAGTGCGGTTGAAAGTGTTTGAGGACCCCTAGCTGTGTTGGTGCACCCCTAAATCCACCCCCTGCCCAGTCTCTGTAGACCTTGAGCCCAGCCGGGCAAAGTCGGGGTGTCGGTCATGGATCCGGGAGAGCCTGGGCCCCCGACTCCCTGCCGGTGCGTCTGGCTCAGTGGACACCGGGAAATCAACCCATGCGATCCAGTTCCGTTCTGTGTTCCGGGATCCGGGATCCCATGTGTGAGGGTCACACCGACTTTTCTCCCTTAGGCTGGGACAGCACCACGAGGAGGCTTCATTTGGTTCGGCCTCATTGTAGGCCACAGAGTGTGACAAGTCCTACGAGCCTGGAGTCCGGGCTTCAAGCTCCCTGCCAGCTTCCCAGCTCCCTGCCAAGCAAGGGCTCCCCGCCCCTGAGTGTTTCCTCTCTTAACTCACACGCGCCGGCACAGGCAGGATATTCCTTGTTAGGAGACGTCGCTTCCCGCTCCCTCCAGTAGACAGAAAGGCCGTTTGATTGTGCAGCGCTTAGGATTCAGTCGTTGACGGCTCCTTTTCCTCTTTTGCTTCTCTTTGTTCCTGACACAATCTCCTCCCGGCTCTGTTGGAAGGCTGGCGTTGACCCTCTGGGCATGTCCACGGGCCGAGTGAAGGACCGGCCGTGTGAAAAGGAGCCTAATCCATCCCTCGTGCAGATACTGTGACTTCCATTGGGCCCGTTTCCATCGGCGAGGCCAGTCTGTAGAGCCGGTGACTTGTTACTGAGAGCGGGGGTGGGGGGGGAGGGGGGGGGCCGGGGTGGATTGTGGGGATGCCGCCAGGCTTTGATCTGAAGGGGAAGTTTACTTTGGCGTCTCCCTAGAATGCAGTGTTTGTCAGAGGGCCTGTTGAACTGACAAGTTCTGGGTGTGGCATAAAATGCGGTACAAGATGGGGCCCCTCACCAGAAGGGAAGAGGCACGTATGAAAAGGGGCAGGCTGGTGGTCCGAATGCACGCCCCCCCCAATTGATGTTGAAGCTTTCTCTCTGATGCAGGTTTGGAGGCCCGTAGTGAGACAGAATATCTTAGCTGGAGCTGCTCTCCCTGAGGTGGGTGGGAAGCAAAAAAGACACAGGAAGGGGCGGGGTCTCCAGTATCCCTTTCGAGGCCACGCCCCTAATAGCCTAACTTCCTCCCCCTGGGTCCACATTTTCAAGGTCCTGCCACCTTCCACTAGCTCCATGAACCCACGAATGAACCTTTATCCATATGGGACTTCCGGGTGCGTTTAAGATCCAAACCATCGCCCGATGTGTTTCGTGTAGAAGGTCAGGGCAGACCCTTGAGCTCTCATGAGCAGTGTACTGGAATGAGCAGGAATGAGAAAAGTTCACTGTAGAGTTGTTCTTGGCCCGAAGGGAGGGCGGCGGGAGTAGGAAGAGAGATGTGACCCGGGATTAATGAGTTCATGTTAGAGGCTGGATGATTGAGACACTTGAAAGAAAACCAGAGACTTGGTTCAGCTCCTTAACGTTCACCCCCTGGACATGTTTTCTCGGCTTTATGGGTGAGACCTTTGAAGTCCTCCATTTCCGTGGAGAGGGGTCACCTCTGGCCGTGGAGAAGATGTTCCTTCCCAGGTCATCTGCCCGCCCTGTGCCCTAATTAACTGTGAACCGCTCTTGCTGAGCCATGGACGGTCTTCCCTGGGTGTCTGGGACCAGGTATCTGCAGTTTGAGCAGATCACCTCTAGATGGAGCTGTGTGTCTTCTGGCCGCGCAGGTTACCAAGGAGACAGCAATCCCCTGAATGAGGACCAAATTCAATTAATTAAACACACACACACACACACACACACACACACACACACACACACACACAGAGAGCAAAACCAATACCTTCGTGTGTCTGTGGTGGAGACCACTAGAAAACGTTGGTTAGCCAATGGGAGAATGTAACAAGCACAAAGCGTTGGGGTAGACTTGTAGTCATTTCCCTTGTGTGTGTGTTGCGGCGGGGGGTGGGGGGTGGAATGGGGGGGTGGGGGACCTGGGATCTGAATGGCAGGTGATTCTACCTTTAACCATGTTCCCTGCTCAGCTGTTTTCCAAGGTGGCTGCGCCATTTTGCATGGAAACCCAGCCATGTCTAAGAGTTCCCGGAGAGTTCTGCCCGCCCGCCTCCTTGCCCATATCTGTGGGTTCGGTATCTGTGATTTCAATTGGTGGCCATGAAATGACACTGCGGCTTTGACTTGTATCTTCCGTATGTCTTTCGTATGTCCTTGTTTGTTTGTTTGTTTGTTTTGGAGAATTAGCTATTGAGTTTGCCCACGTTTTCATGGGACCGTCCTGCGGTTACTAACGTGGAGGAATTGCTCTACATTCTGCATACGAGCCCTTAGGAGACAGGACTCCCCAACCTCTCGCCTCCTCCTCCTCGGGGCTCGCTTTCCACCACCACCCAAGCACCACTGTCAGCACAAGGGCCTTTGGTTCTGATGCAATCCCACCGATTTCTCCCTTTGTCATCGGTGCATTCGTCCCCAAACCTAAGAAGCCGTCACCTCAGTCGAGGTTGTGAAATCACCCCCCGAGTTCTTTTCCACAAGGTTGTGGGGCTTGAATTCAGGCTGGGGCTTGAACTCAGAGCCTTGCATTCTCACTTGGCTGTTTTGCTCAGGGCTGGCACTCTACCCCTTGAGCCATGCCTCCATGTCCAGCTTTTTGCTGGCTCATTGGAGATGAGAGTCTCACTGACTTTCCTGCCCGGGCTGGCTTCAAACTCTGATCCTCAGATCTCCGCCTCCTGAGTAGCAAGGGTGACATAAAGTGTGAGCTGCCAGCTCCCAGCCTCTCTCACAAGTGTTAAAGTTGTCAACACTTGCGTCTAGGTCTATGTGTTTGCACCCGACTCCTTCGCGAAATTGACTCTCAGTAGCGTCAAACGACACAAATTTGTCGTCTTACATTTCTGGAGGACAGAGGTCCAGATCAGGTCTCATGACCCGGCAGTCCAGGTGTCCCGTGCACACTTGGGGGAGCTCTGGGGCCGAATGGCCTCCACCTGTCCACCTCCTGGCTGCCCACCATCCCGTCTTTGCCCAATCACTCGCGTCCGTTGCAGAGCTAGCATGGCAGCTTGAGTTCTCATCAAGCTACTTCCGACGCGCTCATCTGGCCTTCCACATGGGAGGGAGCTTCTGGCGCATTCTATGTGTTCCTCAACTCCCAGGTGCCGTGCGCCATCGCCCCCAGTTCCAAGGCTGAGGACGGGCCTCCTGGGGCCTGCCATCATGATCCACGTTGCTTGTTTTACTGCTGAAGTGCATGTGTAGACTGGATGGCGCTTTGATATAGGTGTACGTTATAGAACTCAATGAAGCTCGTGCACATACACACTGTCGTGTAACCACAGTCACTGTCGTACCTGAGCCGCGAAGGCGGGGCCTGGCTTCCTGCTTTGGCACGCGGCCGCCCCCTTAGCCGGTGCTGTTGGTTGAGCTTGCTGGACCCCGCGGGTGCGGCCTCTGTGTGGCGGACCCACACTCTGTGATCGGGTGGGTGGGGGTTCACTTCCTGGGCACCAGTGTCACTAGCAGCCCTCCCCTGTGGTGGGGCTCGGATTGGTACGGTTTTTGTTGTTGGTACACGGTGTGGAGGCCATGAGCCTCTTCTCCCGCCTGGATCTGCTGCGTTTCCACCCTGCTGCTCGAGTCAGCGGAGGCTCCCACGCCTGCCGTCTCCCCACCCTTTCTCCCCGTGACCTTTGCAAGACTCGGATCTCCTCTCCTGACCGCTGCTCCTGTCCTTTCAATGGAGTCTTATTAGGACAAGGACAAAAAACCCCGTTGCTTGTCCCTGCCTTTGTCTTGGGCCCAGCTGTGCTCTCGGGTGCTCTATTCAGCCCCACCTGCTCCCCCTCGGGCCGGGTCGTGGGGAGAGGCCTGCCTGCTCCCATCTCCTGATGAGGACTCAGCTCCTTCCTCACCAGCCACCCTCCCTTTGCTCACCTGTGCTTGCTGGGCTTTGCTCGTGGCAGCCTCTGCACCAGGAAGACGGGCATTAAGTCAGCTTCGGCCAAACCCAGCCGGCACTGCCGCTAGGTTCCAGGATGACCTGGAACGCTGTGTGCGAAAGGACCTGTGAAATGCACTCTCCACAGGGGATTCTGCTTCTCAGTCTGCGTATGGTCCGTTTGGCTTGCCGGACTTGAAAAACTATCCACACACGCGTAACTCATTCCTCCGTGACGTCCGCCTTCGCTGGGTCTCTGCACGGGGGCCCTTCCCCGTGCGTGGAAGTGCTGATCGGTTTTGTCACCGCCTTCGTATTCCTGCCATTTGCATCATGCCTTTAGTCAACTTGACGTTCGCTTTGGCATAGGGCGTGTGAATGAGAGAAGTGACTTCATCTTTCCCAGCGGTGGGCCACCCTCTCTGCCTGCTGGTCTGAATTGACTTGTTGATGGCACACGAGCCTATTTACGTGTTTGCTTCCGCAACTGACTTGCCTGCTCCCTCACTGGTTAGGCTTGACGCTGATTTATGTATTGTAGCTTCATGCTAGGTTTTAATATCACATTTTGTAAGAGAAAGGTTTTTTTTTCCTCATAAAATACTGCCTCAAGCTTACATCATTTGAATTAAGGTTTAACCAGACAGGGAACTGGTGCTTGACACAGATGTGCATAATAGACCGTAGCATGATTGCTTAGAGCGCTAATCAATGGGTCCCCTGGACTGAGAGTTTCTGCTTCAGTAAGCAGAAGATGTGGTCCCAGTGTTTGCATCCCTAACAAGTTCTCCAGGGAGCACATTTTGAGAAGCCCTGCCTTCAAACGAATTCCTGAAATAAAGGGTACGGTCAGCATGAGCGTGGCCCTGCTGTAGCCTTGGAATTAATTCTCTAGGGTGATCTTGCGTTAGAATGGACCCTCTGCGTGCTGTGGGTGAGCATGTTCCTGGGGGTCTTTGACCCGCCCCTCAGCTCTGCTACATGGCCCTGAGCTGGGCGGCCTCACGTTCCTTCCTTGGGAAGTGCTCGGCCTGCCTGGCGGTGCCTCTACCTTCTTGGTCATAGATGCTGTGAGCCGGCTTTGAGCCCAAACCACAGACACAGAGATTTCCCCCTCACCATGATCGTCCTTATCTTCCATGGAGAGAAATTGCTAGAAGTGTAGCATTCCTCTTCCTGGCTTTCATGGCTCCTTGATGCACAACAGAAGCCTGGGAGTTTTATCAATGAGACACTGGCTAGCCAGCCGTCTTACAGTGGTCCTGGTAAGGCATTTGGACTTTGTCCCTAATGGAGAGCCATCAGAAGGTTTTAAGAAGCAGGAGAATATATAAATGGCGGGAGTTGTGCAATAAATGGGGGGGGGGGGATGGTCAGGTCCTCTTATTGATGAGTTCTGGTCAATAAAGGCAGCCAGTCTGGGCGATGCACGCGCATGCACACGCACACACACACACACACACACACGTGTCCACCAGCCACCGGACGGCCAGTGCACAGATGTGGCGTGTTTGTACAACGTGTTTATTATGAAGGAGGTTTATGGAATGTGTTCAAAGGAATAACTTGTGATACATGCTGCAGCCCACTGAACCATGAAAATATGAAGCTTGAAAATAAGAAAGAACAAATAGCACTCCAGCCCACATGTGGGAAGTAGAAAAGAGGCAAAAATCATGGAGACAGGAAGTAGGCCAGAGGTGGCCAGCAGCTGGAGGAAGTGGCGATTTTCTGTTTAACACCATGTCTGTTCAGAACTTTAAAAGGGGCTGGGCGTTGGTGGCTCACGCCTGTAAAAACCTAGCTACTCAGGAAGCTGAGATCTGAGGATTGCAGTTCAAAGCCAACCCAGGCAAGAAGGTCCATGATACTCATCTTCGATTGCCCATCACAGAGCTGAATCTGGAGTTGCGGCTCAAGTTGGTAGAGCACTAGCCTTGAGCAAAAAAAGCTCAGGGACAGTGCCCAGGCCATGAGTTCAAGCCCCAGGACCAGCAAAAAGAAAAAAGCTGCAGAAGTAGGCACCAGTGACTCATGCTTATTAGTCCTTGCTGCTCGGGAGGCTGAGATCTGAGGATTATGATTTGGTTGTGGGAATTGGGACATTCCAAGGCTGCTTCATTTACATGGTCATTTGAGGAGGACTGGTACTTATTTCAGACTAAAGGGAAAATACTCACTGCCCCAGGCCAGCCATGTTTTATGTCCAGCTGGCCTCATGGATAACCCATGCATGCATGTATCCATCCATCCATCCACCCATCCATTCACTCACCCATCCACTCATCCATCCACTCATCCACCCACCCACCCACCCATCCATCCATCCACTCATCCATCCACCCATCCCTCCACTCATCCATCCATCCATCCATCCATCCACTCATCCATCCACCCTTCCATCCACCCATCCATCCATCCACCCATCCACAAATCCATCTACCCATCCACACACCCATCCATCCACTCACCCACCCATCCACAAATCCATCTACCCATCCATCCACCCATCCACCCGCACTTCCATCCACCCATCCATCTACTCATCCATCCATCCATCCACCCATCCACCCACACTTCCATCCACCCATCCATCCATCCACCCACCCACCCACCCACCCACCCATCCATCCATCTACCCATCCATCCACTCATCCACCCATCCACCCACCTCTCCTCCCATCATTCATCCATCCATCTTCACCCACTCATCCTTCTACTCACCCACCCGCTCATCCACCCACCCACCCATCACCCACTCATTCATCCATCTATCCATCCGGTGGCTTTTCAATCCTCACTGAAGCTGTGTCAGGTGGACATATGTAGCCATTCTTTTAACGGCTCCCTGCATTCAATCTCCATCTTCCCAAGCCCCATGCTGATGGCTATTCTCAGCCCCCCCCACCCCCATGAAGCTCTGAGTTTTCCGATGCACCCTGCCGGGACCACCTACCCCCTGGGACTCTGGTCCTCACATCACCAGTAGTAACGCCTCAAGCCATTGCTTAGGCACTGCAGCCCAGGAGTGCAGGGCACAGACAACCTCAACCTGGGGACTTGTTTCCCTTCGAGGCTGGTCTTGATGATGCCGTACCAGCCAATCAGAACGGGAAGGGAGTGGAAGCCCCCGCCCCCAGCCCCCTCATGGACCACCTGTCCCAGGACACACAGCCCGGCAGCCCCAGACCCCAGACCCGAAGGCCTGCCCTCCTGCCTCCTGCCTCCTGCCTCCTGCCCACGAATCACTTGCTTACCCTGGAGCCCTTTCACGAATGAGACCAGATGCAGAACCAGCTCTGCGCCGACCTCGCGGCCCCTCCCCGTCCTGCTTGCTGTTAAAGGCAGCAGCTCCCCCCTCCTCCCCCCCCTCCCAGCTGGCCCGTCCCCTCCCCCTGTGGGGAGAAGTTATTACCCGAGGAGATCGGCTTTCCAGTTGCTCCGGAGCAGAGGCCGAGCTGGAAGCGCCGGCACGCCTGTAGTCCAGGGAGGCGGCAGCGAGCCCGGCAGCGGCGCCCCGCCGCCCCGCGGAACTCCCGGCTGGGATCGGAGGCGCGGGCGCGCAGCTGCTGGCTGTTAGCACCTGGCAGGCTGCGTCCCCGGCCGGGGGGCTGCGCCTCGGGTGATAATGCTTGTCAGCTACCTGATCTTAACAGTGCTGCACGGCCAAGCAGCGGTGGTCGCGAGGCCTGGGGGAGAGGTAAGCCAAATCAAATAGCTCCTTGGAAGTTCTGCGGGGGTCAGCACCTCACTTCCTCTGTCTACTGAGCGGGACCCGGGAACGGGTTTTGAATGGGGTGTAAACCATAGTGCTTTATATTACTTTATTTTAAAGGCGCGACTGACCTTTGGAAATACGTATATGTATAATAGGTTTGATATATATGTACAAATACATAGTATATGCTCAATATATGAATTTATACATATGCACTATATAGTTTAAAATATACTATGTAAACATCTATTGTATATATTTTAAATAATGTGTTTTTATACGTATACGCAAATCTGTATCTATAGGAAGACTTCTCGCACAGACTTGTACTGTCTAAAGTCTCATTCCCCCACAGTCCGTGGTTGTCCCCCTGGGGAGCTGGCTTGGTCCCCCCCCCCCCCCCCCCGATGACGGACGGATGGCAGGGCTTTGCACGTTTCTCCTGCCCTTGCAGAAGATCGGCGGTCAGATCTGGCGGGGGGGGGGGGCGCCCTGGAACCGCCTCCCCTACCCTCCTGGTCTGTCACCTTTGCTGCTTGCGTGAGCTGGTGCTTCCTTGCTTCCATTTTTGTCACAGGCCCTGAGAGGACCAGGGGAGACTGGGGAGACCAGGGAGACGGGCGGGGGGTGGGGGGGACGCAGAGCCACCCGGAAAGGGAGACACGGAAGGCCAGGTGTGTGCGTGGCGGCTGAGCTCAGGTGTTTCCAGAAGCCTGTTTGAACAGCCACCGAAAGAGAAAGCATCTCTTCTCAGAAGGCCACAGAACTGCCTCCCGGCCTCTGGCTTTGGGCAGTCTTGTGGGTCGGGACCGAGCTGGCGGCGAAGCCTCATGCAGTCAGCCTTCCCTCGGGGCAGAGAGGGGGATGGGGGGCTCCCGAGCCCCTGGCCGGGAGGCGATGTGTCCAGGAGGATGCTCAGCTTCCAGCCCGGCGGCCACGGGTCGCTTTGTTGGAGGCTTTCCGCCCGTGGCCTGGGCTGGGGGCCGGGGGCCGGGGGTGGTGAGGCTCTGGTTGCAGTTCACCACTTCCCTGTTGATCTTTTCACTACAAAGACAAAATGACGAATGGGCCAGAGCACGTCAGCAGGTGAAGGGGAAAGCTCATATGGAACCTATTTCCCCCGCCGTGGCCGTCGGCCGTCGGGGAGACCCCCGGGATGTCAGATCGCCGCAGCCCCTCGCCCCGCATGCCGGTTACCCGCCCGCAGCGCCCTGGGGGACGGGGAGGGGGGCGGGGGGGGGCTCCAGAACGTGTGTCCAGGAGGAGTCCTTGCTGCCTGTCGACCGGCCCAGGGCTGGCTTACCTGGTGATTCGAGGAAAATGGGGGCGATCACACCCCTCCACCCTACCCTGATGGTGTGTGGGCAGCATGGGGCCGGGGTGGGGGGGCGGAGCCAGCTCTAGGTGCGGGTGTGCAAGGGTGCAGGTGTGCAAAGGTGCTGGGTGACCTGCCCGCCCCTGCAGCCCCGACGCTACACTGCTACGAAAGGATCTCTGCATCCCCTTTCTCTTTCTGTCTGGCTTTCCCGTGGGTGCGTGCCTGAACGTGTGTGTGTGTGTGTGTGTGTGTGTAAGAGTGTGCATGGGCTCCTTCGAGCCGACCCTCCCGGGAGAGCTCAGGGGTCATCCTCTGTCCTGGCTGGAAATGGGTCTGCGCAGCCGCGGGCTCTGAGAGGAACTGCCCTGCACACAGAGCGTTGCTGACAAGAGCCTGGTTTGTGCGTCGCCCTCGCAGAGCTTTCCTGGAAATGTGGCGTCGTCCTGAAGCCGCCTCAAGCCTCTCCTCTGCCCGCCAGTGGGGATTTTTTATTTGTGCGTGTTTTAATTACCTTCCCTTGGGACATTCCTAAAACTCCTGTGCAGGGGCGGTGGGGGGGGGAGAGGGGGTGGGTCCACTTAGGGGGAGGGAATAGAGCCTGAGGCACTTCTAGACGGGGGGGGGGGGGGGGGGGGGGGGGGGGGGGGCGGGTAGCAGGTGTGGTGCAGAGAAAGGCTTGCAAGCACAGAGCGACCCCGTCCAGGCCACGGGCCCTGCCGCTCTGGCCCTCTGTGGAGCATGTTTGACCTTGTCAAGGTCAAGGCAGCCACCACACACCACGGAGGCTTTGAGAGTGGATGCCTCCTCTCAGAGGCTCCAAAGCACTCATCCAAGTCAGGCCCGCCCTGGTGAGCGTGGGGTCCCGGAGGAGGGGGTGGGAGGCGGAGGAGGGGGGCAAGGGATGCTGCCACTTCCATCCTGAACTTGGTCCTGAACTTGAGCGTTCCTGCTTCCAGGAGACGGGGTAGGAAGAGGCGGGCTAGAAACCCACGGGGCTGCACTCGGGAAGCTCTGAGGGCTAAGGGCAGATTCCTGCCGCGGGCATAGCTAGGGTGAGAGTGTGGGGGGGGGCAGTTTTGTTGTTCGCCTCGGGCTGGGATTGTTTTTATATCCCTAGCACAAAGGGGGTGCGCGGTGACGCCCGCACAGCTGTGTGTGCACATGCTCACCGTTGATCCCCCTCAAGCCCACCCTCTCCGCCGCTCCCCCTTGAAGCAGTTGCAGCAAATCGCCTCATTCTGTTGGTGTGCGTGCGTCCTCCCTCCCCCGCGCCGCCCCCTCGGAACCCAGGCTCTTCCTGCCTGTCACTCACGCTTCTCCTTGCATTGCGGTAGTTTTAGATGGGCCGGGTTCTCCGCTGTGTCCGGAATTCTCTTTACGATTGTAAATGTATGTGTTCGTTTTGTTGGTTTTGGTGATAGACCTCGGGGTTGAACACAGAGTCTCACGCGTGCTGGGCAGGTGCTCTTCCACTCGAACCACGCCTCGGAGGTGCTTTTTGCCCTGTGGTTTGGCCTGGAGACCCTCCTTCATAGCTTGGGTCGCAGAGGTGACTCACTACTTGATCTTCAGGACCGTGTCTCACTCTTTGCCTGGATCAGCCTTGAACTACGCCCCCCCCCCCCAATCTCTGTCTTGGGATTCGCTGGGGTTACAGGTGGGGGCCCCATCACATCAGGCCCTGGTTTGGGTTGGTTTCGGTGTGGGAGATTATTCCTCCTATCTGACGCCCACCCCCCACCACGTCCCCTCAATCGTCCCTTCTGCATCCCCTCCCCCTCCCTCCCCCCCTCCCTCCATCCCCCGCTCTGTCCTTTCATGAAGACCAAAGAAGCCAGGACACCCATGACAAGTGTCGGTCTGTGCCAGACTTACCTCCCCCAGCACCATGTCCTGGAATCCCCACCCATGCCGGGAACACAGATGAGAGGCTTCGTTCCTTCCTTCTCTTTGCGGCCAAATGCTATTCCACCACGCACCTCCGCTGCCTTTCCTTTATCCATTCCTCCCTGGACGGCGCCTCGGTGGCTTCCCCCGTGGCTTTCTTTGAGCCCGGGGCTGCAGGACCGAGGGGCCTGCATGCACTTAACAAATCCCTTACAGATTGGATTCTTTGATCTGTTCCATTGTGGCTGACGCTCACCTGCCCCGTCTACCAGTGTTTGAGGGAGACGTGTTGAGATCGTCCCCCAGTCTCTTCGCTGGTCCGGGGAGGGGCTGGGCCCGGCTGGTATCACCCCTCCGGCAGTTCCATCCTTTGCGCCCCGCGCCCTGGCCCTCCCCCCTCACCGTGCCCACCCTTCCTGTGTTCCCGGCTTCTCCATCATCGCAGTCGTCCATCCGGGTGGTTTCTTCCACTGTGGTTCCCAGCCCAACACCATCGTTACCATCCAGAAAATTCCTCAGGTTTTTGTGTTTCTTTGTTTTTTCCCCCAGTCCTGGGGCTTGAACTCAGGGCCTGAGCACTGTCCCTGGCTTCTTTTTGCTCAAGGCTTGCGCTCTGCCCTTGAGCCACAGCGCCCCCTTCTGGCCTTCTCTGTATATGCGGTGCTGAGGAATCGAACCCAGGGCTTCATGCGTGCCAGGCGAGCGCTCTACCGCTGAGCCACCTTCCCAGCCCCCGGGTGTTTTGTCTTGCTTTTTAAATCTCCCGACGGATCACATCACTTCTTCTTTTGAAGATGTTATTGGTACATGTTTCCCGCCACTCGACCTGAGCAGGATCTTTCCCCGGTCTGCTCGCTTGCCCCTTCTTCTGCGCTAACCCAGAAGTCATTTTTCTAGATCTCCGTGGCCGTGGTGTGGGGACGGGGGGTGGCGGGGGGGGGGTCTCGGCGCGGTGACGCCTCGCGCGGACGCCACGTGCGAGCCGCAGCCCCTTCCAGGCCCGTCCCCTTCGCAGAGCCTCCATGGGAGCCTCCGTGGAGGACAGCGGCTCGCGCGTGGCTCAAGCCAGGCTTTCTTTGCGCTCACCGAGAAAATCACTTTCCAAGAAACTTCTGGGTGCACGCACAGGAAGCCGCCTCGCTTGCAAATGGAAGTCCTGTGTAGTCTACACACAAATACGACAGTGTTTGGTTCTTTTTTCTTTCTTTCTTTCCCGTTTTCTTATACTGTGCTATTAGCATGCATGCCCAATTAGGCACTTCTCCTTTAATATATATATATATATATATAATATTATATAAATATATATGCTTGAAAACTCTGTGTGCTGACTCAGCACGTCATAGATATTTATTGACGTTGGCTTAGAGAGTTAATACAAATCGACAGGAGGAATGCCAAGATTTCAACCCAGCATATTTAAGAGAGAAAACAAGTCATTGCTGTGGAGGGTGAAGTGAGATCCGCCCCTCCCTAGCCGTTTTCATAGCCCCGCCTTCCACCAAGGCAAAACGATCCTCAACTCAGCCAAGTGCGGCAGGTCTGCCTCGTGTGCTGTGGAACGGGTAAGGCCTGGCCCACCGCTGCCCGGGGGACCCCGATGCACCAAGGGCTGAGCCAGAAGTTACCAGAATACATGTATCACACCCTCTGGTGGGGCCCAGGACCAGCCTTACGGAAGAAATGGCCTCGGAGATGGGATTCAAAGATTGCTTAGAAGCTCCAGAGATTGGGCTGGGAATGTGGCCTAGTGGTAGAGCGCTCGCCTCGTATACATGAAGCCCTGGGTTCGATTCCCTAGCACCACGTATATAGAAAACGGCCAGAGGTGGCGCTTTGGCTCCAGTGGCAGAGTGCTAGCCTTGAGCAAAAAAGAAGCAAGGGACAGTGTTCAGGCCCTGAGTTCAAGGCCCAGGACTGGCCAAAAAAAAAACGAAATTTCATAGACCGATGCTGCAGGAAGGCTGTCTGTGCCTGGGGGGAGAGAAATGAGTAAGGACAGGATGGAGTTGGGGAGTGCAAGTTGAACGAGGATGAGTGCAAAATCCACGGACTGGTCCGTGTAATTATGCCACGCCTTTCTCCTGTCTACGAATGTTCTTAAATTTCATGGAGTCTCATGAGAAGGAAATCATTCCTTAAACATGTCCCAGCATCCCAACTCTCCAAATGTGATATCGAACCCCGCGCTATCAACGCAGATCGTGAACCCCCCCGAATAGTGTTCATAGAGAGACCCCCCCCCCCAGGCCTGGGCTTGAACCTCCATCCTGGTTTACCTTGTGTTTGCTTAGGACTGAGTCACGTCCCACGCCGCCATTGTGTTGTTGCAACCACGGGGTGGGGGGTGGGAGGGGAGGGCCTTGACATCCGAGTTGTTCAGGAAGAGAAAGAGTGGTGCGCGACTTAACCCCGAGCCAGGCCGTGCGTCGCCAGTTCCCGTGCGGGCCTCGCGGTGGACCAGAGGCCCTGCTGGCCTCGCCCTTAGCCAAGTGCGCGGCGGGGAGGCCTCGTGCTGGGGGGGGGGGCCTCGCGCCGCTTCCTCCCTCCCTCCCGAGGGACTCCCACAGTCGCGTTGATCTCCCGGGCCAGAGGGGAGGGAACGCGAGGGACCCGTTCAGCTGCTGAGGCTCTGAGGACGCCGGGGGACAGGAGAGGACCAAGTGGGCCTTTGTGGCCACGTAAAAGACGCGTTCCCTCGCTTTCCTGGGGGCTGGGGGCCTAGAACTGAAGCAAGCCGCAAGGCTGAAAGGACACTTGAAGGGCCCCGCCCCCCCACCCCACCCCACCCCCACCGTGGTCCCCGAGTTTAGTCCCCCGGGGAAACCTGGGAACTAAAGTGGGGGAGGGGAAATCACTTGATGCGATCCTGGCTGGTTCTTAATGAAAATAACGAGCGGACTGTTCCATTTGATTTTATTGTCGACTCCCCAACCCCACCCCAAATTCAATACTGAGCCCCAGCACCCTTAAGGCATGGTTATTCTAGAACACTTCATCATGGTGGGTGTGGTACCTGTTTTCCCTTTCCAGGGATTTAATCAAATAAAAATGCAAACTAGTTTTGAAATAGCTGCGAGTAAAAAATGCCCGCTTTGTGGAGTCCGGGGTCCAGCGAGCCTCAAATGCAACCTTTTTATTCTTACCTAAGAAGAAAAGGTAGAACGTGGCTTTGGAGCCGATACTTCACTTCAGGATCCAGTCAGCCCCGTGGATCAAAGGACCTTCAGACCTTTCACCTCTGTTTTGTGAATTGCCTGGTTCACTTCTCTTCCATGGGTCCCTTCCCCGCTCCCCCCAAAATGGCACCTGTAAAATAAGTTGTGTGCCCTACTGTTTCGATGTAAAAATATTTCCCCCAGCCCACAGTATACATTAATGACCCTCTAGGGAACCGGATAATCTTAATTCCCCGCACCCCCACAATGGTCCCCATTCACAGGCCCCGTCGGGGCGGGGGTCAGTTATGAATGTGAAGGATTGTAGCCTATAATAAATGCCGGCGCGAACGCCCGTCCATTTCCTCCAGCCTCGCTTGCTGTGACTTCGTTTTGGAATGGAAGGCGGAGTGGCCTTGCACCCATTGCCTTGAAGTTCCCCTCTGTCCCTGGCCCGCGTTCTCGGAAATGCCCGCCAGAAGGAGGAGACCTTTCATCTTCCATGAGTACTCCCCGAGGAACCTTCCAGAGGCCGGGGAGTCAGGTGAAGAGTCGGGTGACCCTGTGTGCAGGCGTGGGGCGCCCGTGTGTCAGAGCCGTGGCCGCAGGGGGGTGAAGAAAAGCAGCCACGGAGCACAGCGGGCCGGGAGCCGGGCGGGGCGAGGCCGAGGGGAATGATTGCCTAAACCCCAACACTGAACTGGGGGTTCGCCGGGTTCTGCCAGGCCCCCATGCTTCGCTCGCACAGTTTTCGCGTTGCAGTTGTTTCTTTTCTCGTTGCCCCAGCGATGGGGTGCTTTTCATCTTGTTCCGGGGCGGGGCCGTCCACTCTTTAGCTCACTCTTAAATGGGGTGTCTCGAGATCCCCGAGGCGCTGTGGGTCCCGGGCTTTCCCCGGGACTCCCATCTCCTTCCTCCGTCCGGCAAGAACGGGAAAGAACCGTGCTCCGAGCCGTAGCATGGGATACGGGCCTCGCTGCGTAGAAGTGCCACCTCCTGTGTGCGTGTTAGAATCCACGTCATACGTGGGGAAGTCACATAGATGCCGGCTAGAGAGAGCAGGACTAGGACTGAGACACCGCCAGGACGGGGAGTCTCCATGCCCCGGAGGAGTCATTGTGCAGGTCAGGGCGGGATCAAAGGTGGGAAGAGGGGTGTGGGTTATGGCCAGTCCCCCTCCCCATTCCCCGGTGCCCCCCCCTCCGACCCCAACCCCCTGGAATCCCCTCTTACAGCCAAGGACTCGGGTTCCAGTCACGAAGGTATGTTGAGGCAGGAGCTGCTGGATTCCTGTTCTGTGCTCTGGGGCGCATGTCCTATTCCGCTACCATCTTGGATAATGGCATTCATCGTATGCAAGGTGGTAGATGTCTGAGACCCACGCCAAGGACGACATCTGCATAATGAAGTTTCCAGGGAGGAAGCCAGCTCCTCTGTAGATTTTTTTTTCTGGGAACTACTCCTTGAACGATAAACCATGTTGGATGGTGTTGTCATTCCCTGCCCCTTCCAGCCACGTAACACAGCATTCCAGAAAGCCATGTTATTCTGGATATGCTTCCGAAAGAGTGCTCTCATATTATCCCCAGGCTGAGAAGCGCATGCTAGCGGAAGCTCAGGGACCGCCCTGGGTTCAAATCCCACCTCACTTTTTTTTTTTTTTTGGCCAGTCCTGGGCCTTGGACTCAGGGCCTGAGCACTGTCCCTGGCTTCTTCCTGCTCAAGGCTAGCACTCTGCCACTTGAGCCACAGCGCCGCTTCTGGCCGTTTTCTGTATATGTGGTGCTGGGGAATCGAACCCAGGGCCTCGTGTATCCAAGGCAGGCACTCTTGCCACTAGGCCATATCCCCAGCCCCCCACCTTACTTTTGACACCCCAAGCAGCTTTTATTTCACCGGATTTCCAAGGAAAAAAAGATAACCTAGTACATACAGTTCACATTGTCTCTCGTAGAAGTTGTTTTCTGAAGCCTGGACTGGCAGTGCACGCCTGTAATCCCAGCTCTCTGAGAGATGCCGACAGGAGAACCTCAAGTCCAAGGCCAGCCTAGACACAACTTGCGAGACCCTACCTTACAAGCAAAATAAAAGGTCAGGGTAGAGACCCCGGGTTCAATCCCCACTACCACAAAAACAGGAAAAGAAAAAAAGGAAGCTCTGTGTGTGTGTGTGTGTGTGTGTGTGTGTGTGTGTGTGTGTGTGCCAGTAGTTGGTTTGAATTCAGGATCGGGGTTCCGCCCTTTCGCTTTTCTTGCTTGAGGCTGGCGCTCTTCCCCTTGAGCCACACACAGATCCACGCGTCCGGCTTTGTGGTGGCTCATTAGCGATATGAATCTCGTAGACTTTCCTGCCCCGGATGGTTTGAACTGTGACCCTCCGACCTCAGCCTCCTGAGTAGCTCGGATGACAGGTGTGAGCCACTGGCACCAGGCTAGAAATTGGGTTGTTGTTTTAGAGAGTGGCTAAGGCGTGTGTCACCTTAGGAATAACCTGGTTTAAGACCCCTCCTGCCATGCCACACGTTTCCCAAGCACTGTCCCGCTCGGCCTTGTTCTTTTCTCTCCGGAGACTGCTGTGCGTACAGCTGGTGGGCCAGGAGCCCTGTGTGCACCCGTTCAAATCCCGCTTATCCGTGTGCGCTCCGCGCTGGTACGCGGCACCTCCGATGTCAATATTCGATGGGTTGATTGGACGTTGCCTTGTGTTCATTCTAAGTGGGGCGGGTCCCAGGGCCCTGCTCAGGGCCCGCGTCCTCTCGGTCGATCCCAAACCTACAGACGGGTCCCCCTAGAGACGACCATCCTCTCGGCCATTGAAGTGGAGGCTCGGCCGGTGCCAGACCTCGGCCGAGGCCCCGAGACGCGGCGCGGGACCTCGGGGCGCGAAGGCCCTGGGCACTGGCAGGCACGCACTCCTGGGTGAACCCCCCGCCCCCATTCTCTAGGTGAAGCCTGGTGAGAAGCGTTTCACACTCACAGCGCCGGGCCGGGGCCCCGGGATCACGCGTGCTTCTCCCGCGCACCTGCCTCCCGGGCCCGCGGTCGGATCTGGTCCCTGCGTCGGCAGCCCAGGGGCCTGCCACCTCCGCCCGGAAGCCGCCCCGCCTCCCATCCTTCCCGACTCTCAGCTCCGCACCTGACTTCCCCTCCCCTGAAGACGGGGACAGGCCGCGCACTGCTCGCCGCCCCGGGGAATCATTTCACAGCCCCCATCCGCGTTAAGGACGATCGCGTCTGATCGTGGAGAAGATTGGCGGCCACGGCCACCGATGAACCCCGGGCCCGGCATCCAGGAGGCCACGCGCCCCCACGGGCCAAAGAGAGAGACGCGGTGAAGGGCGGAGGAAGGAGACCCGGCGCTCAGGACAGCCCCAGCGGCGGGCCGGGCCTCGAGGTTCCTCCCCTGGCGTCTCCACCCGACTTCCGCCAGCAGTTGGGGCCGCCACCATTCTTGTCTCCTCCTACCCCCCCCCCCCCAAAATAAAACCAAACTGGTGACTTTATAAACGACTCTAATTGCACCAGGCTTTGGTCAAATCACTTTGAGGCCAATAAAAGTGCCAGGCTTGTTAAGGAGCTTTCCAAGACCAAATGAACTCTGAAGAAGCTGTCATCTCCCCGACGGCCCTGCATTTGTGAATCGTAAAGACAAATGTGGAAACCCATCGCCGCCGCGGATGGGAGCTACTGAAAATGTCACCGGTGGCTGCCCCGTCTGGGAACAGAAGTTTGGGTTCCAACAGCAGAAAACCCTTGCGGGGGGGGGGGGGGCGGAAATACCACGACTCTCTCTTTCCTGTCGTGACACCCTGGCGTGCGTGTGTGCGAAGTCTTGTGCATGTGCCACAAAGAGAAATCCAGAATAAATACAAGTCTGCTGCGTCGGGGGCCTCTGCCAAAATCTCCTTCGACTGGAAACGTTTCAAGTCATCCGGAAAAGGCTTGACGGCCCCTCCCCTTCCGTGCAGGGAAATGGCACCAGAGCCGCGGGAGAAGCAGACAGAAAGGAGCGTGTAACGCACAGAGAAGTGAGCTGGCGCCCCTGACCCACGCCTGTCATCCTAGCCGGTCTGGAGGCTGAGATCTGAGGATCACGGTTCAAAGGCAGCCCAGGCAGGAAAGTCCGTGACACCCTTATCTCCAATGAAGCCCCCCCCCCCACAAAACCAGAAGTAGAGCTGTGGCTTAAAGTGGTAGAGCGCCAGCCTTGAGGACAAAACCTCAGGGAGGGGACACGAGCCCTGAGTTCAAGCCCCACAACCAACAACAACAACAATGCAAAGGAACTAGAGAATGGGTTGGGCCAAGTACTGGTGGCTCACACCTGTCACCCTAGCTGTGTGGGAGGCCAAGATCAAGAGGATCGTGAACCCAGGCCGGGAAAGTCCACAGGGTTCCATCTCCACGGGGCGGGGGGGGGGGGGAGCTGTTTGTGGTGGCGCGCGTCTATCATGCCAGGCAACTCCGGAAGGCCGAGAGCAGGCAGATCCCGGTTCATGCGTGAGCATGGGTGGGAAGTGAGACACTACCCCAAAAGTAAGCACTGAGAAACAGGACTGGAGACGCGGCCCCAGGGATAGAGCGAGCGCCAGCCTGGCAATCAGAAGGCCCTGGGTTTTAAATCCCTGAGTGTGTGTGTGTGTGTGTGTGACAGACACACACAGAGAGTGTGTGTAAGCCAGGTGCGGTGGCTCAGGCCTGTAATCCTCCCTACGTGGGAGGTAGTGATTAAGAAGATCACCGCCCAAAGCCAGCCTGAGGAAAAGCTGGGCATACCGTCCTGTGCTTCTCATCTCCGCCACGTCGCAAGTCTACACAGAGGAGCACCATCAAGGCTGGCCCGGACCAAAAAGAAAAAAAAAAGAAAAAGGATGACCTTATCTCAGAATTAGCTAGAACAAAGATGCCGTCTCCATTTGGGGATGTCTGTTGTGGTTGTTATGTTTTTCTTTTCTCTGCTTCTCTGGTCCTTCTGAGAAGCAAAAGACAAAGCAAATTTCCCCCAAGAAACCCCATCCACACGGCTTCTTGTGGTAGCCGGGAGGAGACCACAAGGCCGTGTTGTTTTCCGTCGCTGGCGCCTGGCTGCGGGTGTGTGTGTGGGGGGGGGGGGATTTGCGCTCCCTTCCCTGTCTGTCCCTTAGGTTTCTGGCCCTGGCGAGGGTGACGTGGAGGCCGGGGGGACCGCGGCGAGGCGGCCCGAGCGCCCAGAACCTCCCGGAAGCACCCTAGTTCAGATGACACTCCAAAATGGGGGTCGGGGGGGGGCGGGACCCGAATACACTTCAAAGCAGAAAACGGGCCCTGCTGGAAGACGGCATGACTTTTAGGGTTCACTAGGACACAAAAGTTTTGGGGACAGCACCCCACGGAAACGTGTTGCTCAACCGACGCGGGCCAAGCCTGGCGTGGGAGGCTCACGCCTGTCGTCCTAGCTACTCAGGAGGCTTGCGATCTGAGGATCTGAGGTTCAAAGCCAGCCCAGGCAGGAAAAGGCCATGAGACTCTTATCTCGAATGAGCCACCAGAAAACTAGAAACGGCGCTGTGGTCCAAAGCGGTAGAGCGCCAGCCTTGAGCTGAAGAGCTCAGGGACAGCGCCCAGGCCCTGAGTTCAAGCCCCATGGCCCACAAAACACACACACACACACACACACACACACACGGGCCCGGGATGGTGGGGGGACAGGGAACACCCTGGAGAAAGGGAGTGTGCTGTCTTAAGGACACAGGGCAATGCCCAGCTCTCTGGGACGGTCAGAGGAGAGGGTGGACGGCATTTGGAGGTGACCGCGACCTTGCGAGGTGACTGTGATGTTGGAGGAGGGGGGGTCATCGCGTCCTGGTCAGGATAGGCCGATCCATTCGGCTCCACTACCTCGTCCGTTACGGGCCCTCCGTGACTCTCTGCCTTCCCTCCAGCCTCCCGGTAACTAAACTCTCCAAAACAGCCAAAAACACACCTTAACTTGCTTGGCTCGGGCATTTTGTCCCGGCCACGGAGACCCGATGTAAGCCCGCACTAGAGTTTTCTTTGGTCTTGTTTTGGGCGCTTTGGGCGCTTGGCCCTGTACGGGAGTTTTGGGGGGGGAGAAAGGGGTAAAATGTGGTTCCTACCTTACAAAGGAGCATCTCATGGGAAAGAAAAGCCTGGAATTGGGGCTGGGGATATAGCCTAGTGGCAAGAGTGCCTGCCTCGGATACACGAGGCCCTAGGTTCGATTCCCCAGCACCACATATACAGAAAACGGCCAGAAGCGGCGCTGTGGCTCAAGTGGCGGAGTGCTAGCCTTGAGCGGGAAGAAGCCAGGGACAGTGCTCAGGCCCTGAGTCCAAGGCCCAGGACTGGCCAAAAAAAAAAAAGCCTGGAATCTGCCATCCGTAAATCATAGCTTCGGAAAACACTTAATTAAATCCAGAAATGCCTCGTTGGAAGGCATGACTCGAAGCGCAGGAACAAGATGAGAGGTTGCTGTTGGTCGCAGTCCCGCGCATCGTTCCAAAGGGAAAATGAAATTTGGGGTGGGGATGATTGCATTATGCTTGAACGTGGCTACCCAAGGGTAGGGAGCCCCGGGGGCGTCTCCCCCTCCTCCTAAAGCAGCTATCTGAAAGTCACCTCCGGAGTGCAGCCGGACCCCCGACCCCGGGTTCCTCCCGTACCCCAAGTTCTTACAGCCAGCGCAGAGTCACACACAAGGGTCCCGGCAGGGCTGGGGGCTGCCATATTTCCCCGCCCCCCCATTCCAAATGGAGGACCCCAGAAAGGCTGGCACTCACCCCGCCATTTGCGTCAATTCATTCAGGGGTCGGGGTTTGCAGAACAAGCACTTGGCTCCCGTGTCTGCCCTCCGGCGTGTTCCCATTCCCTCGTCGATGGAAGTACTGCAACATGGAAATGAGAGCTCCGTGATGTCCACAATCTCTACTTTCGGAAAAGAGCAACGGGGCCCCGGGGTCAGTGACTCCTAGAGACGAGAGAGTAAAACTCACACAGAGGTGAGCTGATGAGTAAATGAATAAAATAAGTCAAGCGGTGGACAGAGGCCCCCGTTCCCAAAGGAACTACGAAGAGCCAAGACGGGTGGTCGCTTCTTTTTTTTTTCTTTAATTCGAGGACAGACTTATTAGGAGGAGGAGGTCAGACTCCATACTCACGTAGAAACCACCCGGGACTCTGCGCGGCCCTTCGGTTCAGAAGCGCTGGTGCCGTGCAGAAGTGGACAGAGCCGCCTGTGACTGGAGACTGGGTTGCTCGGAACAGGGTGCTGAGCGGAGTCCTCTGGAGGGGTCGCCCTGACCGCCCCCCGGTGGAGTTGTGAGTGACCTGGGTTCTAGTCCAGGGATACGCCTGGGACTTCCACAAAGAGAACCAATGCTGAAGGGGGCGGGGCTGGGGGCGGGGCTGGGGGCGGGGCTGGGGGCGGGGCTCCACGGGAGAGCAAGGACCAGGACCTGAATTCAAACCCCGGGGCTGCAGAATCAAGAAGGGGTCTGTGGGCCACACTAGACCATCCGCCCGGGAAGCTCACCAGACCAGAGAGGACGCGGTAAGACAGCCAGCACCCGAGAGAGAGGGACGACACGGACGAGAGGGGGCTGCCAGAGGCTTTGTTCCCCCCCCCCCCAAAAAAAAGTAGGAAACGAAGCAAGGCCTGGTGGGGCCTCCCTTCCACCATAGAGAACTTTCTAGAACACAGCGTTGCCACGCCCAGCGGCAAGGGGCGCCCTTTCCTGTCACTGTGCTAGCAATGGCTTCCTCGGGTCTTCATCTCCTCCCACCCTTGACACTCCCCCTCACTGTCATGAATCGGGGTCACTGGAAGAAGCTCCCCGGGGGGACCAGGACCCCCACCCTGGAGTAGGTCAGGCCGGGGGCAGGGGGGAACCCCGAGGACCCGAGTCCAGCTCTTACAGTGGCTCCCTACCCGTCGCCCGGGGATTGCTGATCCATAATCACTTCTAGTCGTCGTTACTGATAGGAGTTGTTTGTAAGCGGGTGGGCTGGCACTGTCGCGCGCGTGGCCACGGAGAAGCTAGCGGGCACCGGTTCAAACCCTCCTCCTCTGGTCATCTCCAGAACATGGAGTTGCAGTCTTGCAGCTTTTCAATGAAATCGAGCGAGAGAGCCAGGAATAAACGAAGAGGGAGCCCATGGAATGGAACCACCACCGTTTGTTGTGTTTTTTATTTCTTAAATGATGTTAGCTTGGGAGTTTTTCCACTGTCACTGAACTTTAACTTCTGTGTCTCCTGCCGTTTCTGGTTGCCTGTTCCTTTTACTCCTTTTTCCTCTCTTCTTAAAATTTACATTTGTTAAAACTTTCCCAGGACTCAATTAACATTTTTTTTTTTAAAAAAAGAGCTTTTGTGGGACCTTCTGTGGAGTGTTACAGGTGCTGTCTTTAAATAATCAGCCGAGCCCTGGAAATCAAGTGTATAGCCAAACATTTGGCTTTGGTTAAGAGGCTCAAGTAAGGGAACCGATACGCAGGTGTGGCGTAAAGCTGGTCTTAAAAGCTCGGGGGTTATTGCCTCGGGGCCCTTGGGGACCTGGCGAGCCACGGGAGGTGACACAGAGCCCATAAAGCGGGCTCCCGGCCCGGGAGTTTTGCTGAGCCCTGCCTTCGCCCCGTCTCGTGCCTGTTTAATCACACCAACAGCTCCGGGAGCTAAATTGCTAACATTTGGGGAGCAAGGTGACGTGAAACCAAATCGCACTACGAACACAGTGTTGCAGTGGCGTCTGCCATCGCTTCGTTTCTGTTTATCTTTGTCCCTCAATGGAGCCATTCACCGGTTCCCACCCCGGGGCAGGCGGGAGCTGCCGTCCACCCAAGCCCAAACCGTGAGCGAGGGGCCGATCGCAGAGAGATGGAGAGCAGTCGAAGCGGTTCACTTACAGAAAATCACCATGGAACCTCTCTCCGCCTCGTGCCGTCCAGGGTGGGATTCCTCTCTAGAGGCAGGGAGTCGGTAGCCAAAGGCAAGATGGAGAGCTTTCTGGTAAAAGTGCACCACGAGGCCTGCTCCCGGGGCGGGGTGGGGGGGGTGGGGGCGAGGCCCACTGGGTAATACGGCCCAGCGGGGCTCGAACTCACCGGCCTCCCGCCTCCCCGAAAGTCCCGAGATGAGGGGCCGGGCCTACCGGGTCCCAGCTCCTAACTGTCCCGTCCTGCCCCCCCGCCCCCCCCCCACGCCCTGGACACCGCACCCAGAATGTCCCCGGATCCGCTGGGGCCCTTCCCCAGACGCTAGGACGGGCCAATCGCACGGTAGTGATTGGGCAGGCGGTTTAGTTCGTTCGTTAGCTCTCCAGCAGTTGGGGAAGGACTAGAAGACACAACGTGGGAACAACCAGCGTTCTCGTAGGTGTCCGTTCCCAGGGTGAATTCTGTGTTTCTGAAGGGGCCGTGTGGTGACTGTGTTAGACTGATGGCTTCCACGTTCTTTTGGGTGAACGAGCCTGCGCGATCGTTCTCAGCCACAGAGCAGCTTTGCCTCCGCGGTGCTCATCCCGCCTGTGCCGGTGTGCAGACTACGAAGCCGTCGGTTATTAGTGTACTCACTGTTCGCCAGTACTGAGGCTTGAGCTGAGTCCTCCAGCTCTCACTGGGCTTCCTCAAAGCAGGCGCTCTACCACTTGAACCACAGGTCCACATGTGGCTTTTGGCTGCTCCATTGTCACAGAGTTTTCTGTCTGGGCTTCTAACGATGATCCTCGGGCCTCAGCCTCCTGGAGCAGCTAGGATTACAGGCGTGAGCCCCTGGTGTCTGGCTCCACTAATTATCAGAGATCATCTGATTGATATTTGATTTCCCACGCTTTGTTAACTGCTCATCGCACGTGACCTGTCTTCCGTCTCGTTGGGCTGTGACCGTGATTTTGAGCCTGGTCATCCCGCCAATGACTCCCAGAGATTCAGTGCAGTTGAACTTCCGAGAAGCTGCTTGGAAATAATCCCCGACGCCCAAGTCTGGGAATTATTATCCTTAAGACCCTGTAGGCCGGCTGGGTTTGATTTCTGAGTTTCTCCTAATTGACAGTAGAAATCTCACTTTATCGCATGTGCCGTGAATTTGTGAGTCTGAAGGAATTCATCAGAGTGCTATTTCTATAAACACTTTTATTGCTTCATCATTGCTGAAATCATGCAATTTATGAGTTGATCCTATTTTTGGCAATGGCAATTATCTATTAAAGCTGCTGTGTAGTTTCTGTCAAGCTTGATTAAACCTTTTCTGCTGAGAGGGTTGGTTTTTTGGTTTTTTTTTTTGGTTTTTTTTTTTTTTTTTGGCCAGTCCTGGGCCTTGGACTCAGGGCCTGAGCACTGTCCCTGGCTTCTTTTTGCTCAAGGCTAGCACTCTGCCACTTGAGCCACAGCACCACTTCTGGCCGTTTTCTGTATACGTGGTGCTGGGGAATCGAACCCAGGGCCTCGTGTATCCAAGGCAGGCACTCTTGCCACTAGGCCATGTCCCCAGCCCCTTGGTTTGTTTTTTTTTTAAGAGTCTGTGAGCTGGTGACTTATTGAGTCTCACACATTATTCAGAAAGTAGAATATCTTATGGTAAATAATAATGATAACAATAATAATAACAACAACCACACACACACACACACACACACACACACACACACTCCCTAAATCTGGAAGCCAGTTGATTCCTGTGAGACAGTTGCTCAGCAATTGGCTTCCTCGTGTTATTTATGGGTGAGACTCACTTTCTTTCCACTAACATGTTTTCAGTCTTTCCTTTTCTCTTTCTTCCTTTTTTTTTTTAAAGCACCCCTCTCTATATTTTATTGTGATTCTTTTGTTGACTTTAATAATGTGCAAAGCACCTAAGGATGGATGGGAGCCCAGAATAGCAGCCTTCTAGGAAGTCCTGATAAAGAACATGGCGGGGGGGGGGTGGGGGGGGGGATATTTTCAACTCGGCGGCGAAACGGGAGGAAACTCTAGATGGTTCGGGACTCCTGTCTTGGAAAGGCAGGAAAACGGGGGGAAATGCATATAGGATTTTTGTTTCTTTGAAAAAAAGCGTTTTGCAGAGCAGATAACCTCAGATCTAGCAAAGCCATTCCTCTGAAGCAATTGCTAGCCCCTCGGACCTCAACCTTGACCGTGCTCGAACCCTGGCTTTAAAGAGGAATATTAGAAGGGAGGAGGGAGGAGGGAGGAGGGAGGACCGCCCGGCGTCGCCTTTGCTCAGCAGGACTCTGTGCCTTTTAAAGACCCGGTGTTTTATCGAAGTGTTCAAAGCGTAACCGGGGAGTCCTAGGACAGAGAAACAACTCGTGAGCCAGACAGGTGCCTGGGTTGGGCGTCCGGGACGCAGGCGCTGTCTGCTGGACACCAGGCTGGGAACAAGCCCCAGAGGCTGGGCCGTGTGGGAACGGATGGACGCCACCCGGCCTCGGCCGACCCGGCAGGGAGTGAAGGGCCCTTCGCCCGGGTCTCAGCCATCTGTGGGGGGTGGGGGCCCCAGGGAGGGCGAGAGCCCTTGGACGGAGAAGCCCCTTCCTCCGGGGAGAGATCCCTAGGGAGAACCCAGCTGGGGGAGGGGGGACGGGGACGGGGGGGCAGCTTCAGTCCCAAAGGATTCAGCCACCCCACTCCAGCACCACAATGGCATCCCCAAGGACGCCTGCTCTTCCACGTGTGGGCACCGTCCCTCACATCTGGGGGGTCCTCTCCTTCCTCCCTCACATCTGGGACCCTCACAGACCCGTATGCAAGGTGTTCTGTGGGTGGTTAAACCAGGGTGTGTGTCCAGGGCTCCCTCCGTGTGAGTGTGTAAATCCAATTCCCTGTTCACACCCGCCCTCCTTTGTTATGAGTTGAAGTCTAATCTGGCTGTCCTACTTCCAGTCCATCCAAGGCCCCGGGACAGACAGTCATCATGGCCCAGGACCCCGCCGGCTCCGCCTGGGCTTGGCGTCCCCTTAGGGCATTCCAGTAGACGGCTGCCACCCTCCCCCCCCCCCCCCCCCCCCACTGGGCCGTGTGCCCGCCTGGGTTCACCTCCACCTGCATCTGAGTCCTGGTGGCTCCTGAGAGCTGTGTCCAGGCGCACCTGCTCTGCGCGGCCTCTAGGGGTCACCAGAGTGTGGGAGCTCTTTCTTTTTCTCCTTCCTCCCTCCCTTCCCCCTCCCTCCCTCCCTCCCTCCCTCCCTACCTCCCTCCCTCCCTCCCTCCCTTCCTTCCTTTCTTTTTTCTTTTTTTGCAGCCCTGGGGCTTGAACCCAGGGCCTGGATGCTATCCTTGAGCTCCTTTCCCTCAAGGCTAGCACTCTACCACTTGAGCCACGGCACCACTTCCGGCTTTTTCTGAGTAGTTTATTGGAGATAGGAGTCTCCTGGAGTTTCCTGCCTGGGCTGGCTTTGAACCATGATCCTCAGATCTCAGCCTCCTGGGTAGCTAGGGTGACAGGCGTGAGCCTCTGGTGCCTGGCTTGGGGGGGGGCTCTTTTATAGATGAGTCTGTCCTGTGGGGTCCTCAGGGTGACCCCATATTGGAAACGTGGGGAGCTTTTCGATTGGCTGAATCTCTTTAAGAAGAAACGGGGAAAGAAATGGCAAAGGACGCGAAGAGAGGTTGAAAAATCTCCTCACTCAGATAAAAAGGAAGAACTTCTCCAGGAGTGGGTGGCGCCCGCCTGCCATCCTAGCTACTCGGGAGGCTGGGATCGGAGGCTCGGGCTCCAAAGCGAGCCGGGGCGGGACTTGAAGCGCCAATGAACTAGCTTCGCTGGAAGAAAATGGCGGTGCCGAGTGGCTCTAGGACAGGTGTGGCCCCAAACCCTCGATGGTCCTGCGCCCATCTCCTGGGCTTCATTCAGATGCTGCCTCTCGGAATGTCCCAGAAAAAGCAGCCTCTCCAGGCACCTGCCAGCCCTCCGGCCCAGCTGCCAGCTGCTTCCTGGCCCTCCTTACCCACCGCCTCCTGCCTGTGACCCCTTCCAGGAGAAGAGAGAGGGGCTCGGCTGCGGCGGCACTTGGGCCCATGTTTCCTTGTCCTGTTGGTGACTTGTGATTCCCCCCACCACACCCCACTGCCCACACCCGGCCTCCCTGTAAGCATCTCTTCGCTTGCTTACCTGTGCCGCTTGGGCCCCACGGCAAAGCTTCCCTGTTTGAGGGTGTGCATGTGCGTGCACACGTGTGTGTGTGTGTGTGTGCGTGCGCGCCAACAGTCTCACTTTGCTGGAGGGTGGCATTCTGTCACTTGAGCCACCTCATCGCTTCTGGGGATGAGCGTTTCATGACCTCTCCCGCCCGGGCTGGCTTTGAACCGCGATCCTCGGATCTCAGCCTCCTGAGTAGCTGGGGTGACAGGCGTGAGCCGCAGGCCCGGATCCAACCACCATCTCCGAGCCAGGCCTGGCCTGGGCCAGTGACGTCAGCTCAGCGCCAGCTGTGCAGCTCCAGCTGTGAGTCCCCGGGGCTGGGCCGCGGCCTGGGCTCCTGGCGGCTTCCGTCCTCTGGCGCTGTGCCCACGAGCCGGACAGAACCCAAGTGGTGATTGCTTGGTTCTGGGGGCCCGAAGGACTCCCTGGCACCCACAGGCCGGGAGCAGGCCCTCCCCCCCCCCGCCCCCCTCCCCCTCCCCCTGGCCAGCTTTCCTCTTCCTGCCTCAGGTTGGAACTGCTCGGCATTTTCCATTGTCTAGGCCTCAACTGTGTGTCTCAGAGTTGGCTCGCCGTCCTGGTCCTCCCGTCTTCCCGGGCCTTGGTATCACTCTGAGGTTCCCCCACGATGACAGGAAATGAGAATGGACAGAAACTCCCTCCTTGAATCAATGCCTGCGCCCCAAGAGCCCGCGTTAGGAAGCCGCCGGGCGCGTGGCTCGCGGAGCTCCGAGCTGTCTCCCGGCACCGCCTTTGCTCTTCCATTCCAGCCCGCCCGCCCGCCCGGCTCAGCACTGTGATTGAAACATGAGCGCCGCACCAGCCGAAACATTTGTTTATATGTGACCCCCAATTTCAAGGTTCTTCTCTCCTGTCGTGCTTTTCCTGAGAACGCTCTCTCTCTCTCTCTCTCTCTGTCATGGAAGAGGTTTGCGTGTGCCCCACATAACTGCGAGAGACCCCGAGGCTGAGGATCCGCTCCTCCTTACCCTACGTGGCTCTCAGGGGAGCATGACCGTCCAGGCCACCCAGGCCAGAAGGAAGGCCTCGGCCCAGCAGGGCGTCTCCCGGCCCGGGTGCCCTCTGGAGCTGCCCGCGGGGCACGTGGCACCGGGCCAGTCTGGCGGGTCTGACTGTGTGCTGCAGACGTTTGCGAGGCCATTCAGCGGCACCCATGGGCCTCTGCGCACAGATGCCAGGGCCCGTCGGTCCCACGCTGGGGAAATGTCTGCGCGCTCTCCCAGGCGCCCTGGGAAGGGCGGGCCTCTACCCGCAGGGAGCCGAAGCGTTCCGTGGGCTTGGGGGAGGAGCCCTCCGGGCAGTGGGCACACAGCAGGACCAACCGGCAGCTCCAGGTCAGCCGCTGGTGACCGAGGCCAGGCCCACACGCGCTCCGGTACCACAGGGTCTCGGGCCCAGGCACCCACCGCTTCCAAATGTCCACCCAGCCCCTAAAGCCGGGGTCCGGGGCTCACGCCTACAACCCTCGCTACGGAGGACAGATTTGGCAGCTTGAGGTCAGCCTGGGTAAGGAATCGCCAAGACCACACTCAGCCAGTTAAAGATGGGCATGATCGCCCGTTCCCGTCGTCCCCGCTCAGCGAGAAGCAGACACAGGAAGGTTGTGGTCCAGGCCAGCCTGGGTGTAAATGCAAGACTGCTTTGCGTGGAGAGCGCTGAGTCTCCCATCAGGCTTTGCATGGAGAGTGCTGAGTCTCCCATCAGGCTTTGCGTGGAGAGCGCTGAGTCTCCCATCAGGCTTTGCGCTGAGAGCACTGAGTCTCCCATCAGGCTTTGCACTGAGAGCACTGAGTCTCCCATCAGGCTTTGCGCTAAGAGCGCTGAGTCTCCTATCAGGCTCTGCGCCAAGGGTGCTGAGTCTCCCATCAGGCTTTGCGTGGAGAGCGCTGAGTCTCCCATCAGGCTTTGCGTGGAGAGTGCTGAGTCTCCCATCAGGCTTTGCGTGGAGAGTGCTGAGTCTCCCATCAGGCTTTGCGCCGAGAGTGCTGAGCCTCCCATCAGGCTTTGCATGGAGAGTGCTGTCTCCCATCAGGCTTTGCATGGAGAGTGCTGAGTCTCCCATCAGGCCCTGCGCCCGGTGCTGAGCCTCCCATCAGGCCCTGCGCCCGGTGCTGAGCCTCCCATCAGGCCCTGCGCCCGGTGCTGAGCCTCCCATCAGGCCCTGCGCCCGGTGCTGAGCCTCCCATCAGGCCCTGCGCCCGGTGCTGAGCCTCCCATCAGGCCCTGCGCCCGGTGCTGAGCCTCCCATCAGGCCCTGCGCCCGGTGCTGAGCCTCCCATCAGGCCCTGCGCCCGGTGCTGAGCCTCCCATCAGGCCCTGCGCCCGGTGCTGAGTCTCCCATCAGACTTTGCATGGAGAGTGCTGAGTCTCCCATCAGGCTCTGCGCCCGGTGCTGAGTCTCCCATCAGGCTTTGCATGGAGAGTGCTGAGTCTCCCATCAGGCTCTGCGCCCGGTGCTGAGTCTCCCATCAGGCTTTGCATGGAGAGTGCTGAGTCTCCCATCAGGCTCTGCGCCCGGTGCTGAGTCTCCCATCAGGCTTTGCATGGAGAGTGCTGAGTCTCCCATCAGGCCCTGCGCCCAGTGCTGAGTCTCCCATCAGGCTCTGCGCGGAGAGCGCTGACCGGGCTCCATGCTGGTGTTTAAATGTCTGCGTGTTTTCAAGTCACTCTAAGTGTTGGTCGGGCCCGCTTCCCTGTCCACAGTTTATGTTTTCTGGATCCCCCCCACCCCCAAATCAAACAAAAATGTGCTGCACGTTTTCCCCGTCACGTGTGAAATCTGTGGCTTTGAGTTCCCGGCAAGTGTTGTCCGGGGATGGGGGAGAATTTCTCTTCTGCATCTCATGCGGGCCCTTGTTTATCTCTGCCACTCGGGACCCCACCGATCGCTTGGGCGTAGAACTTCCTCGGGAGGGGCCGGCTGGGGCCCGGGGGGCTCAGGGTGGGGTGTCAGCAGCAAGCTCCCCGACTTGGGCCTCCATGTCAGACCTTGGCTGGGTTGGCTCTGAGAACGTGGATGCTGGGGGTACTCCCTGCCCGGAGGCAGCAGCAGGCCGGGGACTGGGACAACACCCCCCCACCCCCCCACCCCCCCCACCCCCCGCCCCACCCCCAGCTGGGAGAAGAGGCGCAGTGACCTTCGGACCGCCTTGCCGGAGGGGCGGCGGGGCACAGGTCCTGGGGGAGAGGGCTGGACTTGCCCCAGCCTGGGGGAGAGGGTCTTGAAGGAGCGGGTCTCCCTCTGTGCCAGGGTGGAGCACGTTCGAGGGGAGGCCCTCGTGGGGTCCCCCCGCCCCCCGTCATCGGGCGGTGGTTGGCACGGTGCCCGCGTTCACCTCGCTCTCCGGATCGGGAGCCTCTTGGCCGCGGCACAGATGAGCTGCCCTAAGGGCCCAGACCTCAGCTGCGGCTCCTCCCCGTTGTCCCCTTCCGACGGCCCTGAGCTGGCAGATCTGCGCGGTCACATTTGCGTCGGGGCCACACTAATGAAGGCCGGGTTGGGAGCTGTCACTTGCCGTAATTGACAGCAGGAAATATCGAAGTTCATTTTGTCCAGGAGATAATTTGGACGTCGGAGAAAAGCCAAGAGACCCTGGAGTCCCCGCGGCACTTACCTTGACCTTCAGGCTTCAGATGAAAAGCTCCTCAGACAAAAAAGAAAGAAAGGGACAAAAGGAGCCTTTCATGAAAACCGTCAACATTTGCTGCCAAGCGGGAGACTGATTGGACGGGAACACACACACACACGCACACGCACACGCACACACACGCACACTTTATTTAAGGCCCTCTAGAAAATGAAAAGCGACCTAGGGAGAGTAGTCATGGAAGGCGATGGTTTTGAAGATAGCACACTGGTTCCCTGTGAAAGGAAAAAAACCCACCAGGAATCAGTTTACAGCTGTGCTCTGCTAGAAGGGCAAAAAAAGGGGGGGGGGGGTCGGGTTTTTTCTCTCCTCTTTCTCATCCTGGGTCCATCAGAAAACATAACCAGGTTTCACTTGCTTCCATTAACAGCAAATCCAAAAACACGCCGCGCGAAGATTGCCGGGTAGCAAAGAAATAAAGTCGTCAACCTTCCCCAGAAGCAGGGCCTTTTATTTTATTGATTAATCTTTTGCTGGTCCTGGGGCTTGAACTCAGGGCCTGGGCGCTGTCCCTGAGCCTCTTTGTGCTCAAGGCTAGCGCCCTGCCACCTGAGCCACAGCGCCACGTCTGGCTTTTTCTGAGTGGTGCCTTAAGCGTGTGTTTTGTGACTGATGCGTGGGAGGTAGGTGCTGAGGGGTTGGTTGGTTGATCTTGGTGCGGCTACGAGGGTTTGAACTCAGGGCCTCATCCTCTCACCTGGACTTTTCACTCGCTCTACAACTTGAGCGACATCTCTCCTTCTGGCGGTTCATTGCCAATGGTCCTGGAGTTTTCTGCCCCGGCCGGCCGGCTTTGAACCGTGACCCTCAGATCTCAGCTCCTGCGTAGCTGGAGTTACAGGGATTAGGTAGATGAAGGAGCACCTCGGCCCAGAAGTATTCACCCCACGCTGGTGGATGCGTATTCTGCGCCCGCCCTCACCCACTCCCTCAGTTCATCTCCGCTTCAGTTCATAGAATCTCATTTTTCTTATTAAAATGCCCCATTTGCAATGCAGAACCAACATGCCTAAACCATGACATTCCAAGGGGCGGGGGACGGGCTCTCCCCTCTCTGTTGTTCTTCTTCAAACACCATAGTCTGTAGATGGGGTAGAAGACCCGTTGGCGCCATAGCAAGTTCTGGAAGGAAATGCAGTCACGGCACGAGAGATGTCACTGTGACTAGGCAGATGGTGATGTGATCGTTTAAGTATTTTGAACATGTGCTGTTCGATTATTAATAAACAAAGCATACGCTATTCATTTCAGAGCTGTGCACAGTCCTGGCTCGCTGCCAGAGCTGCTCGTCCTCATTCCTTGCTTCTGGTGGTTAATCCTCCAGTTGACTTGGGCCAGACCAAGCCACGCCAGGTACCCGTGGTCCGCATCTGTCATCCTAGCTGCTCGGGAGGCTGAGATCTGAGGATCGCAGTTCAAAGCCAGCCCGGGCAGCAAAATCCCCAATGAGACTCGTATCGCCAATGAATCACCAGAAAATCGCAAGTGGCGCCCTGGCGCAAAGTGGTAGAGCAGTGGTCTTGAGCTGAAAAGCTCGAGGACAGCGCCCATTTCACTATTAACGCAGGCTTCTCGTGAGCATCGAGGGTTTACTCTGCCCAGTAGGGAATCTGGAAAACGGTCGAGCTGCCTCGGTGTTCACCGTATTTCTGAATTCTGTTTTGGTCCACCACGCCCAAGTTCCTGATCACGCATGGCAAGCGGCAGGCAGGGAATCTCTTTGAATGAATCTGAAGGGGAGCGGTTTCTCCTGGGTACCACATGAAGGCGAGCCTTCAGCATAGAACCATAGATCGTATACGAGACGTTCAGATCTTCCTATTCCAGAAATAGAGGGCCGAAAGGGGGGAGGGCTGGGCTCCCCCAACCAGGCCTTCCCTCAGCCAGACCGTCGAGTCCGGCATTCATGCGTGGGGTTTACCTGGAAGGCTGTGTTTCCCCTTCCAGTGGGAGCCCGCTGGGGCGGAGGCTGACGGGCCCCGGTGCTCTGGGTCCTAACAGTCAATGTGGGCCAGGGCAGAGC
The DNA here is from genome assembly GCF_023159225.1 of Perognathus longimembris pacificus. NCBI lineage: Eukaryota > Metazoa > Chordata > Mammalia > Rodentia > Heteromyidae > Perognathus > Perognathus longimembris. Next base: position 43,287,993 of record NC_063180.1, read on the forward strand.
CGGCGAGGACGACATGGCGGTGGGGTAACGGGGTAAACTGAGGCACGCCTCCCCCAGCCTCGGTCTCCGGCCGCATGGATGATTCTGTGTCCTCTCCGTGCGTTCAGACTCCAGTGGAATGCTTGGTTTCTGTCTGTAGGGCGAGGTTTGGCGATTTGTGTCTCAGTAAAGGACCAGGTCATCAGCATTCCCCGCCTGGTAGACGCGGCTGTCCCCGCGGAGCTGGACGGTCGCGCGGCCATCATCACGGCGCCAGAGGTGACACACCAAACCCACGCGGAAGCCCGTGCTTCCAGACACGGGCTGCAGGCCAGCCGGCTTCGGCCTGAAGGGTGTGCGGTGTGACGCCTGGGCTCGCCCCAAGCAGCAACGTGTCTGTTCCCTATTCACACCCGCCGCGCCTCACACCAGGTTCCACAGGTTGAGACTCCGGAACACTCACCGCGCAACCCCCAGGGGTCGCCTGTGCAAGCTCCAGTGTGCGACTCTAACGCGGTAACAACTGGGGAAAAGACCCATCTAGCGATGCCCAGGCAGCTGCTGTGGCTTATTTAACCAGCTCCCTGTGTGGAAGGTTTAAGGCAGATCCCAGTTCATTTATTTCTTTTACTTTTGCCAGTACTGGGGCTTGAACTCGAGGCCTGGGCACTGTTCCCTGAGCTCCTTTTGCTCAAGGCTAGCGCTCTACCACTTGAGCCACGGCTCTATGTCCAGCTTTTTTTTTTTTTTTGGTGGTTCCTTGGAGATGAGACTCTCACAGACTTTCCCGCCCAGGCTGGCTTCAAGCCACGATCCTTAGACCTCAGCCTCCAGAGTAGTTGGGATGGCAGGCGTGAGCCACCGGCCCTGGGTTCCGACGCTTGGTCCGCAGTGCGCAGCTTGAGAACAAGCTCCTCTCCTAGCACGCGACGGGCCCGTGTTCTAGCGTTTCCTGCGTGTGAATCCGAGAAGAACTCGGTACATCCGGCAGCATGTCTTGCGAAATGGCTTTTCCAAGAAGGCTAGCCTCGACCCGCATTCCTAACCGCAGCACGGCCGGGAGATCCGTCACGCACGGGGGCTTTCAGCAGAGCAGTCGTCGGTGAGCGTTGGGGCCTCCCCGTGACATTACTCAGCGTCGCTGCGAGTAAACGGGCTGCTGTGACCGTGCGAGCCTCACGCCCGCCGGTGCCTTCCAGCCCACGGCGAAACATCTGCCTCCCATCGGGGCCGCGCGCCCTCCGCCGCCGCAACGCCCGGCACCCGCCAGCCGCCCCGGCCTCGAGGGTGGACGCCAACGCCGCTGCCTCCCTGTGAAAGTCACCACCAGATCTGTCATCCAGATGGCTCATTTCCCCCGGGAAACTTCACCCGGGTTAATTTGGGCACACAGTCGGAGGTGATTCAGAACAGTTTCTCCTGGGATGGCTGGTAACGTGTAAAATGCAGGTTGCAGAAAGAAAGAAAGAGAGAAAGAAAAAAGAAAGAGAGAAAGAAAAAGAAAGAAAGAAAGAAAGGAAGGAAGAAAGAAAGAAAGAAAGAAAGAAAGGAAGAAAGAAAGAAAGAAAGAAAAGAAAGGAAGGAAGGAAGGAAGGAAGGAAGGAAGGAAGGAAGGAAGGAAGGAAAGAAGGAAGGAAGCCTCTGGGGAAATACTAAGGATCTCTGATTCTTGTCCAAGCACCTTTGTGCCAGCAAGAAATCGCACCCGTGACCTGCAGGGCCTGGGCGCCGTAAGCACGGAGAAGCTACGTAAGCAGACACCTGCGTGGGCCTTTGGCTCTCTCCGGACGTCTCCGAGTTTGTTCAGGGGAAGAAGAGGGAGGGTGTTTCTACTGAGAAGGAGTAGAAGCATCCTAGACATCAGGGTGGCCCGCAAGGTTACATGTCGGCGCAGTTACTGGATTCCAGCCCAGGGCCGGTGGCTCGCGCCTGTCATCCTCAGCCACTCCTGAGGCTGAGATCTGAGGATCACGGTTCGAAGCCAGCCAGGGCGGGAAAGTCCGTGAGCCTCTAACCTCCAGTGAACCACCACCGAGTAGAGGTGGAGGTGTGGCTTCAGTGGTGGAGCGCCAGCCCTGAGAGGAAAAGCTACAGGACGGCGCCCCGGCTCTGAGCCCCAGCCCCGGGGTGGGCAACACACGCATTCTCAGCATGGACGCCGGGCGGAGTCAGATCTGTGACGGCCAGGCCGCTAGGCGCCGGCACTCGCCAGAGGAGTCACGGACTGTTTTCAGGGAGCCGTCCAGCGGTGCACGTTGGCCAGCCAGACGCCGAGCCAGGACGGCGGCCGGGCGCCCGTTGCCTCCATCGTTCGGAGCGGCCCCCCCCCCCCCCGGGACGGGGCGTGTCCGTGACGGGGCGTTCCCGGAGGCACCTCCACCGCTGTGGAGAGCGCGCCACGCGGAAGCCCGGCCTGGGCGGCTCACGACGCACCCGTGGTGACCCGAGCTGCTCAGGAGGCTGAGGCCACAGGATCGAGACTGACATGGCTGACATGGTAGAACCTGCATAGCAAGTGCAAGGCTGTGAGTTCAAACCCCACTACTGCTCTCCTTCAAAAAAACAAAGACCACCAACGATGACGAAAACGAGCCAGGCATGGTCTTGCATGTTGTAATCCCAGGTGCTGGCGGGGGCAGAGGATGGAGAGTTTGAGGCCAGCTTTCCTGTCCATCTTCCCCTGGAGAGACGCCCACCCCCACAGGCGTCTTCTGGGGTCAGTGAGGGCCTTGCTGGGGGGGGGCGGTAGGGGGGTGCTCAGGCTTGCAGATGCCCGGCCGGGGGGTGCGTTTGCTTGATTCAGATGGGTGGAGAAGGGGCGGAGGCTCGTGGGACTCACACACGGGAGACATTCGCCTTTCTTTCCTGCTTTAAAAAAAGTGCGGGTGGGGTGGAAGTGGGGGCGGGGGGGGCAGGAAATTCACGTGGGAGGAGCCACACCCAGCCGCACGCACGGCCTTCCGAAAGCCTGACTGGGACGGGGAGGGAGGCGTTGAGGGGCTGGTGCAGAAGAGCCGTCCCTGCGGGGAGACGTCAAGCAAACGCCGGCCCCGCCCGCAGGCCTTGACCATGTGCACTGATCCAGGGTCCCCTGGCCACTGGCCCGAGAGGCAGGCTCCAAGTCCGGACCGGTGTGGGACAGTGTGAGTCTCAGAATGTCGCCCTGAGGCCATGCACCTTTCTGTATTCCACCCCCCCGGTGAAAAGCCCTGGCATCCGGATACATCGTCACTCGGACAACACTGTAGGCCCCGTGTCTCCGCTCAAACCATAAGCTCCAACTTGGGGTCCAGGGGGCGTCCCTGAAAGCCGATGGACTCAGCCCCAGATTAAAGACGCCACCGTTCCCCAGTCTGTCTGAAGCTGGATTGTGTCTAAATGTGCCACCGAAGCGAATCGCCAGGTGTGCTGGGATGCAGATAAAGAACAATGTGTTTAAACAAATACAGGTGCACATACGTGTGCGTATATCTCCGTATGCCCACATGTACATATGTATATGTAGATGAGGGAGATCGTTTGGGGGCCGGATAACCGACAGAGTTCTGAGATGAGGCTGACTGCCAGGCCCCTTCCATCGCTCAGAGGTTTCGGGCCTTTGGCTTCCAGCAGGTGCTTGGTGTCCCTGCAGAGCCGCGGGTCACAGAGCGGACCCCACCCTCCGCCCGCTGCGCAGAGCGCGCACTGCGTGTTGTCTGTGGCTTCGAACAGAACCTGGCCGGGGGGGGGGGGGGGAGGGGAGGGGAGGCCGGAGGGGGTGGGGGGGGGCCAGAGGGCAGCCTCAACTTCAGACTTGCTAGAGACTCCTCGTGAGGAATTCCCAGCCAGCCCGGGAGCATCCCGGAGCCCTCCCTCCCTCCCTCCTTCCCAGAATCCAAGGGGGCTTCCCAGCATGCAGTGGGCGCCTGCGGACCTTCCCTTCCCCACCCTTGCAAACCCGATCTGGCGCGTCCCGCCTGCTGCCGCCCACTCCCCTCCCCGTGCCCCCCCCATCTGTGTGCCTCCTCCGTGCCTGCTCCGCCCCCCCCCCCCCCCCGATCTGGGCTAACAGACGCCTTTTCTGTCCCCCCCCCCCCCGCAGAGCGTGGGCTGCGATGACTACCTGGGCTCCCACAAGGTGGTGGACAAGTGCGGCGTGTGCGGGGGCGACAACACGGGCTGCCGGGTGGTCTCGGGCGTGTTCGACCACGCCCTCACCAGCCTGGGCTACCACCGCGTGCTGGAGATCCCCCAGGGAGCTACGAAAATCAACGTCACCGAGATGCACAAGAGCAACAACTACCTGGGTGAGTGAGGCCGTCCCCCACGGCCAGGGGCGGGGGCTTCCGGGCCCGGGAACGGGACCAGCGCGACATCACCGCTACTCAGAGGCTGAGATCTGAGAATCGAGGTTCAAAGCCAGCCCGGGCAGGAAAGGCCGTGAGACTTTATCTCCGGTGAACCCCCCCCACCGAAAACCAGAAGTGGGGCTGTGTCTTAAAGTGATAAGAGCGCCAGCCTCGGGCACAATGAGCTCAGGGACAGCGCCCGGGCCCTGAGTTCGAGCCCCACGACTGACCAAACTAACCCTTCTCACAGCTAAGTACTTGACAGCCGCACATTGGAACCAGCCCCCCCCCTGCTGTTCCCGAGAATAACTTGCTTATGAAGTGGACGGAGGACGGCCGGGTGCGGCTGAGCTGGGAGGGGCTCCGGGCAGAGCCAGGAGGTCCGCGTGCCTCCGGCCCACTGGGGTCCCAGGGGAAGCAGGGCACAGGTGACCCGTGTCGTCCTTCTGCATTGTCACCTGGGCTAGAGCGGAAGCCATTCTTCCTCCTCTCCTGGCGCCCTGGCCTTCGCGCTAATGGTCACGAGACGCTCTAGAACCTTCGCATCGATGGCATCCAGGGTGCTCTAGAACATTCCCCACGGATGGCTCGCAAACACTCTAGAACCTCCGTGCTCACAGCAATGGCGCGCTCTAGAACTTTCCCACATCGCTGGCGAGCACTCTAGAACCTTCCGCAGTCACTTGAAGCCTACAGCTCATCTTCCCGCCAAGGGAGAAGAAACAGGAGTCGCTGGGACTTTTCTTCCCCGGCTGGCTCTGGGCGTTGATTCTCAGATCCCAGCCGCCCGAGTAGCTAGGGTGACCAGGGCGAGCCACCAGTGCCCCGCTCTAGGCAATGACCTTAATGCTTCCAGAACCTAAAAGCCCTTGAGCGCCTGCTTCCCTGGGGTGTGCGAGTCCTTCCCAGCCCAGCTTGCAGACACAGAGCAGGCTCAGCGAGGGGATGGAAGTGGCCGCGGTGACCCAGCAAGGAGGAGCAGGGGGCTAGGGTAGGAGGGCCATCTAAGTGCAAAGATGCTTCCCCCAGAAGGTGTGAGGGGCGGGGTGTAGGGGGGCAAGTTCCGAACTAACTGCTCTTGGATGTATTGGCCCGGGCGCGAAGGGCCGGCGGACAAAGCCCACCCAAAGCAGGAAATGGTGGTCCTGGTTCTGGCCAATCCAGGCGTCACGAGGGTGGCAGGAAGCCGGGCTTCCCGCGGGAGGGGTTCGCGCGTTATTCTTCACAGCCAAGGGTCGTCCTGGTGTTCCCGCCTTCCCTCTGTGCTTTGGGAACTCGCCGTTCCACGAGCGGCCTGCCCCCCCCCCCCCAGGGGACCACGGCCTGGGCCTTGTGCACCGGTGACCGCGCGCGACGCCACGTCTCGCGGAACAGGTCCCACGCGGCCAGCAGGCCTCAGATGCCAGCACTTCATGGGGTAGCACTGCCCCCCTGGCCCCATAAAGAGATGCCAGGAGGCAGCGCGAGAGTGGATGGAGGCTAGGCGTTGGCAGAGGAAGGTTCTGGAAGTCAGGTTCGGCTTTTGGGCTCACAGATCCATGAGCTGTCCAGAGTCTGGGGAGACCCCGTTACCGGGTGCCACGTGGAGGAGAGCCCTGGAGACAGGAGCGGACTCCACAGGAAGGAGACCCGGGGAGAGGGACCCCGCCCACCCAGCGCCTGCTCTCTCTGGGAGGCGCTGTGGTTGTTGTTTTAATTATTATTATTATTCTCCTTCTATTGTGTTTTAAAATTCGTTGGCAATACTGGAGCTTGAGCTCAGAGGCTGGGCCGGTGCTCTACCACCATGCCTGAGAAGTGAGATTTAAAAACCAAGACCTACGCAGTTAACAGTGGCTCACGCCTGTCGTCCTAGCTACTCGGGAGGCTGAGATCCTGAGGATGGTGGTTCGAAGCCGGCCCAGGCAGGAAACCCCGTCAGACTCTTATCTCCCACAAATTACTAAAAAGGAAAAAAGCTGGAAGTGATGCTGTGGCTCAAGTAGTAGAGCACACACGTTGAGCGAAACAAGTGCGGGGACAGTGCCCAGGCCCACAGTTCAAGCCCCGGGACTGGCAAAAAAAAGAAGAAGTGTTATTAGACTTTAGAACCCCAGAATCCGTTGCTAGCCTCTGAGGTCCCCTTTTGTACATGAGGATTTTCCCCCCATCTCCACTCCTGTTATTTGAAGGGAAAAGTTCAATCTAATGTTACTAAAATGACTGGCAGTTTATCTTATTGGCTTCTCTCTTAATAAGATGTTATAAAACTTATTTTAGCTGAAATGTCAATGTTTGGCATCGTTTGGCTGGTTCAGCTTACTTAATGTCATTATGTAAGGTAAGAAATCCATCATAAAAACACACTGAGCCGAGACGGATCATTCCAGACAGACACACCACCGCCAGTGTGTTACATCGTCTGCGAGTTACAGGCTTGGCCGTCGTTTTTGAAGCTCTGCGTGCTTTTAAGAATAATCTGGCGATAGATTCTTTTTAGGCATATGAACGTTGAACAAGAATAATACTCAGCAACGCCCAATTCCAGAAGTGTCAATGTGCAAACTTGATTGTGGCTGAGCAGTTTTGTAGAGGGGGTGAAAACCTGCCGTGTTTGGCCAGTGTGATGTCCACAGTGTGTGAGCAGCCAGGGCAGGGGAGGTAGAGGCCGAGGTGGCGGAGAGATTGCGATGGAAGTATTCTCGCGCACGAGGAGGTGGGCTTCCAGTTGCTCGTGCTTAGAATCCCGGCTACTCAGGAGGCCGACACGAGAAGGGGGATGGCCCCAGGCCAGCCTGGGCCAAAAGAACTCGAGAAAATCCCCATCTCAGCTGCGAAGCTGGGCATGGGGCTGGCACGCTGCCTTCCCAGCTACGTGGAAAATAAGAGGATTGCCGTCCAAGGTGGCCTGAACAACAACAACAACAACAACAAAAAAATGAGTCCCCGTCTCAAAAATAACCCAGCGGAAAGAGGCTGCAGGTCGCTGAAGCGGTTAGAGTGCCTGCCTGGTAAGCGTGAAGCCACGAGTTCAAAGCCCAGGACTGAATGAAAATCAGTCATAAACAAAAGAGGGGTGGAGCACGAGAAAGTGCCGTATGGGAGTCGATTGGATCCAGGGACTCTACCTCGGAGGATGCTGTAAAACCGGGACGTAGACGTTGCCTGAGACAGAGCCAGATTCCCGCCGCAGGTCACTGACGGACTCACCGGGCCAGGACGCAGAACGGCTATGGAGTGTGCGGCCCTGTCCGGCGTGACCCCCGCCTCCCAGCCCTCCACGTTCTTCTCGTGATGTGGTTGCCGTGTCTTCTGTGCCAGGTGATTTGGGGAGCCTGTTCGTCAACCTTCGAGGTGAAGAAGAGCCCACTGGCCACTGGCGTGTCCACCCGCGTGCGTGTGAAAGCCACTCGGCAGATGCACGCTGAGGCTGGGGTATGAGGATCAAGGTTCGAGGCCAGCCTTGCCAGAAAAGTCCCTGAGACTCCATCTCCAAAATAACCAGCCAAAAAAAAAAATAAATGGGGCTGGAAGTGTGGCTCAAGTGGTAGAGCACCAACCCCTCCAAAAAAAAGCAGGCCCAGGCCAACACTGGCCTCCAGACCTCGGCCTCCTGAGTCGCTAGGAGTACGGGCGCGGGCCACGGGCGCCCGGCTGCGCCCTCGTTTGTAAAGGGGCTCCACGTGGTGTTTGATTCCTAACACTGCAAACTAGATCGCGAGCGTGTAAAAGCGCCGTTCCAGCCCATAAAACCTTTCCCCGAGCGTTTACAGTCTGTGGGAGCCCAGATGACAAGCTTATTAGCCGAAATAATGAAGGGGAGGGGGGAAAGAGGAAATTAAAACCTTCGTAATTAAAAATAACGCTCTCCTATTAAGTTACCTGTTTAATAACCTGAGGGTTCCCTCTCCACACACCCCACCCCCTGCCCGTGAGCTCCCAGGAACTGTTCTGAACTCTGCTTTTGAGAGTGGAATGCTCACATCTTGGATTAACCACCCTGCCATTTCTTCTTCTCCTTCCTCTCTTCTTTTGAGTCATTCAGCTTGACATCATTTCTACCCCTGGATGGGTGGGTGGGTGGGGGTGGGGGCGAGGGTCTCCCTCTGCACCTGTGTCCACACGTAGTCACAGGACCCCGCAACTCTGCATGCAGCGAGACACCAGGAAGCCCCCTGACTGAGGAGGTGCTGGCGAGGATTCATTCAGTGTCACGGGTTAAAGCAGGGACAGACAGGAAGCGAGGACTCCGAGTGGAGACGCTCCGCTGAGACCTGCGCAGAGCAGGCAGGGGTGAATCACCACGGCAGGAGACTGGACTGGGTTGGGACAATCGGAGGCTGAGTGGCGGCGCGTGGTGGCTACTTAACCTGCCCTGCACTACAGAGGTCTCTACCCACAATGCATCAGCAAAGCCCAGGGTATGATGGGACCCCAGGGCCCGCCTCAGGACCCAGAGACGCGGTCTCGGCGGCGGATGTGCGACCTTTGGGGGGGGGCCTCCCTCCCCCATACCAAACCTCACCACAAAGCCTCCCACCTGGGCGGGCGTGGTGGGGTGGGCGGGGCCTGGCCGGAGCGTCAGGAAATCCAGACTTTTCCCGGATGTGCACCTGATCGTGGGGACCCCTGACCCCTGACCTGCGCCTCCGCTGGGCCAGGCTCCCCTTTTATCACCTGAAGAGCAACAGAATGCCAGGGTGTGAACCTCGACCAGTGAACGTTCTAGAATAGCCGGGCACGGGCGGGGATAAAGGAGACGAGCGTGTGTGGTGCATGCGTGAACACACGTGTCATTAATTTCGACCAAATTGAGACGCGGAGGCCCGGAGCTCGTCTTGAGGGGACGAGGTTCCTGCAGGCCATCCTCCGACACACTTCCGGACGCCCCTCCCCCCTCCCCTCCCCTCCCCCCTCCCCCTCCCCCGCCCCCAGGCTCCCTCTGCAGGTGTCGCCTCGCCCTGCTTTTCCGTTCCTCGTTCGAATCCAGTCTCCCGTCGGTTTGGGCCGTGACGCGCGGTAGGCTCCACCGAAGCGTAGGTTCGGGGCTGTCTGGCTGCACCCGCCGCCCCTGAGGTCTCCGATGGTTTTGAACAAAGCCCTGGCGTCCTTGGCGGTGACCCTGGGGTCGTGACATTTTCTCTGAGCATGGCGAGGCCTCCCCAAGAACGAAACGCGTTCTTCCAATTCGTTCAGCAAGTTGCCTAGCAACTTCATTGCCACCCCCGCGTTTTCTGCGGGGTTGAACTAATTTTTTAATTGAAAGAATGGTGGCAGCCTCCCGGCCAGTGGGAAGGGAGGATACTGGAGCGTTCCAGTCCTCACCGAGTAAGACGTGTGCCACCAAGCCAGTGACCCATGCAAAGCGAAACAGCTCACATGGACTGCGTCCCAAGAAGAGCCAGGGCCACCGCAGGCCACAGAACTGCCTGTGCAGGTGACCCCCGGTCCCTTAAGCTTTTCTCTTCCTGTGTCCCGTGCGTGTGTGTGTGTGTGTGTGTGTGTGCACATGCACCAGTAATGGAACACAAGCTCAGCGTGTGGTACTCCAGCTTTTTCACTAACAGCTGGCTCTCCGCCGCTGGGCCTCGCCTCCGTGTCCTGCTTTCTGACGGTTCACTGGAGGTGAGAGTCTCACGCTGGCTTTGAACCGCTGTCTCCAGATCCCCGGCTCCCAAGTGGCCGGGGTTCCGGGGTGAGCCCCCTTCTGTGCCTCTTGCGTTCATGTCCCGCGCCCGGCCCTCGTGGCTCCCTTCCTCGGGATTCCCGCGGAACCAGTGTCCGGGCCCACTGACCTAGCACAGGAGAAAGATCTAGAATCCCACCATCGCCAGGTGCTTCGGTGACTCAGAGGCTCGATCCGAGTCCGGTTCAGTCCTGGGGAGAGGTGCCTGGACACGGGGTGTCCTTGCCACTGGAACCCCAACTCCACAGTGAAGGACACACGGAAGGCAGCCCCGGCACCAAGGCCCCCAGCTCGGCCCTCCTCCCCGTGAACCCCAGCGCGTCCCTTACTTGAGCTTTGTGCCCCCTTGCACCCCCTGACCCCCTGCACCCGCGGGCTGGGAGGGGCCCCGGCACACGCACTGTGCACCTTTTGGTTCTGGCCAATTTCCGGTGCCACCTGGACGGGCGCCAGGCGCCGCCCTTGGGGCTGGCGGAGTGGAGGGGTGCAGGGCAAACGACGTCTGGCATTCGGGGGAAGTGGAGGGAGAAGGGGGGACGAGTCCTCAGAAAGTCGCGTCCTCTAGGGGCTGGGAATGTGGCCTGGTGGTGGAGTGCTTCTCTAGCATGCAGGAAGCCCTGGGTTCGATTCCTCAGCACCATATATATAGGAAAAGCCAGAAAGGGCGCTGTGGCTCAAGTGGCAGCGTGCTAGCCTTGAGCAGGAAGAAGCCAGGGACAGCGCTCAGGCCCTGAGTTCAAGGCCCAGGACTGGCCAAATGAAAGAAAAAGAAAAGAGAGAAAGAAAGTTGTCCTCTGAGCGCCATCTTGAAGAGTAGAGTTCCGTAGGTGAGCACAGAGACAGGCCCAAGAGCAGAAACTACAAATGCACTAGAGCCAAAGTGGGCATAGAATGTTCTAGAAGTCTTGTAGACTCTGCAACCTTTAAGAATGACAGATAACCACGGGGTGGGTAGGAGATAGGGCTGGAAGGTTGGGGGAGGGGAATGAAGAAGGCCAGGATCAGGGAGAGGAAGAAGAGCTGTCCGGTCCGGGCCGGTTCATCCCGGTCATTTGACTTGTCCACAGGACCAGCTTCACAGGATTCAAGATGGCGCTGGCAACTACGCAGAGTCTTCAAACTCTTTACCTGAGCCCCAGCTAGGAAATGTTTTCTTTGGGGAACAGAAAAGCTAGCTGTTGGGAAATGTTCCTAGCTGGGGCTGTGAATACCTCACATTTCATATTATGTCCTCGGGTCCATTATTGCTCGCCACCTTTCAAAGTTTGTGCAAATATTTTATTCAGTACTTAATAGTGTCCTTAAGCTCTAGTGTCTATTATTGTCTCTCTTCTTAAAAAATAACAGAGTCAAATATTCACAGGCAAGGAGGAAAGAATGAAGTGGGAGCCTTATCGTATACCAGACAACAGAGCCAACTCCAAGGGAACGAAACCCCGAAATTCCTAGAAGAAAGCTTAGCCGGGGGGGGGGGGGGGGCGGGGGGACTCCTTGACTTGGCCTAGTGTCAATGTCAAACGTGGCCCTAGAAGTGCAAACACCAGGGGCAAGAGTGGATGTGTGTGGTTAGCTCAAACGAAAGAGCACACACACACCAAGGACACACCAAGGGAGACGCTCACCCAGACCAACGTGAACCTGGAGAAAACCCCTGTGACCCCAAGCTCTGGTCAGCAGAGTGTGCAAGGAGCCCACACGATTCAACGCGTCCCTGGGGGGGCGGGGGGCTCATCCAGGAAACAAAGCCTGGGAGCGGGTGGGGAATGGGGAATGGACACTCGGGAGAGGGAAATGTAAACTGGTGTCGCCATCATTGGCAACAGAATGGAAGGTCCTAGAAAACTCCCAGCAGCCTGACACTGCAGTCCTTGGGGTTAAGCTCTATCAGGTCCCCTGTATTCCCGCTTGACTTTCTCACTCGGAACGGGTGCTCTACCACTTGAGCCACAGCTCCACTTCCGGCTTTTTGCTGGTCAGCTGGAGACCAAGGGTCCTGCGTGGACTTTTCTGCCCAGGCTGGCTTTGAACCCTAATCCTCAGCTCTCAGCCTCCAGACTCTTCGTGTTATTCCCGGGAAGAGGCCTGAAGTGGAAGGGGGGAACTTGTCGGCCATGAGGAGCTGGGGCATGCGGCAGTGGGGGGGGCAGGCGTCACCCCCATCTTCCGAGCCCCAGGACGGGCCACTCCCCTGAGGCTGTGGGCAGTGGGGGGGGGGGGTGCCGGGGAGACGGGGCCCCTTCCAGCGCCCAGGCGTGCCTATCATCCCAGCTACGTGGGGGCAGAGGCGGGAAGGTCTCTAGTTCAAAGCCAGCCCAGGCCAAGTCAGGGAAACCTTAGCTCAGGAACAAAATACAAACTAAAGGGCTGGAGGGGGTGCGGGGGGAGCTGTGGGGAGGGGGGGGTTAAAGTGATTGCTGCGCAATCTTGAAGCTCTGGAGTTCGCTCTCCAATAAATACCCCCATGGAGGAGGCCGGGAGGGGGAGAGGGAGAGGGCGGGAGGGCAGGAGGGAGGGAGCCCTCCCCCCCCCAGCAACTCCCGCATCCCCCAGGTCCTTAGCGGTGTCCGAAGCATCCAGAGCTAGCAGGGGCGGGGGAGGGGGGAGAGCTGGTGGCTCACACCTGTGCTCCTAGCGACTGAGATCCGAGGGTCAGGGTTCAAAGCCAGCATGGGCAAGAAGTTTCTGTGAGACTCTGATCTCCAATTCACCACCAGAAAACCGGAAGCGGCGCTGCGGCTCAAGCGGAGGAGCCCAGCCTTGAGCTGAAGAGCTCAGGGAAGGCGCCCAGGCCCCAAGAGGCCGGGGCTGGCCAGCCTGGAGGCCGGGGCGGAGAATGGCGGGCGGGGCCGGTGTTTCCTATTAAAACACAGGCCAGAAGGAGAAAGCCCAAGTCCTGTACACCGCCTCTAAAACGCACGCTTTCCCTGCTTGCACTCGACTTCAACCTGCAGCTATGTTAATTAAACCAGCATGTCGATATTAGAGATAGCAGGAGAACAAAGGCATTATTAATTGGGGGAACAAAGGTGACCGGCCCCTTGAGTCTTTGAAATCATTTCTTCCTCCTTCAGTTCTAACCTCAGTCACAAACATTCCTGCATCTTATGTCCACAATAATGTTCCTGGATTGAAAACCACAGTTTCATTTCTTATCTCTTGGGCTCTTTCAGAACAAGCAATTATCAGATCAACATTTAGCTTACTGGCCTTGAGTTGAATAGGTAATTTCCCCCCTGAGTCAAAGCTGTGTAAGAAATTCAAGCCAAAATTCCAGGCTGGCTTTAAGCAATAAATACTGTAATTAACTTCTAACCAAGCAAGCTAACATTTTGCTTGGAGAATGAAGCATTTTCCCCAAAACAAATGCCTTTCAAATAAGAACAATTTCATGCCCTCTTTCTTCCCACGTGGCACTTGGCAGTGTCTGGGAATAACTAGAAGGTTGTGCAAGACGTATTGTTGGAGCCTTTAAAATCTAGTTCTCGGGCCGGGCGTTGTGGTTCACGCCTGTAACCCTCCTCGGGAGGCTGGGATCTGAGGATCGGGATTAGAAGCCAGCCCGGGCAGAAAAGTCCGTGAGACTCCTAGCTCCTAGCATGCCGTCTCCCGTGGGGGGAATGGGGGAGACCTCCTGAGCCCCCGCTTGCCGTGTCAGGAACCAATGGTAGCATGTCTCCCCATGTTAACAGAGAAGTGAGAACTGTTATTTGTGTTTTTTTAATGTGACATCTCCCCCACCCCCAGCCCCTTTTTGAGTTGTCCTGGGGCTTGAACTCGGGGTCTGGGTGTCGTCCCTGAGCTCTTTTGCTCAAGACTCGCCCTCTACCACTTGAAGACATTGCTCCACTTCCTGTTTTCTGGCAGTTCATTCGGAGGTAGGGGGTCTCATGAACTTCCCCGTCCGGGCTGGCTTTGAACCGTGATCCCAGCCTCCTGAGTAGCTAGGATGCCAAGTGTGGGCCACCAGCACTCGGCTCCCTATTCTTAAGCTTAGGCTTAATTACAGTTTTTGGTTGTGTGCAGGTCCCGGGACTTGAACTCAGAGTCCAGGTGCTGTCCTTTAGCTTTATCACTGAAGGCTGGTGCTCTACCACTTGAACCACACCTCTCACTTCTGGCTTTTGGCTAGCACAAAAAAAAGGTCTGAGCCCATGTATGCCAGCAGCGGCACACTGGCTAACTCGGGGCGCCTTTCCTCTGCTCTCCCCCCAGCCCTGCGGAGTCGCTCTGGCCGCTCCATCATCAACGGGAACTGGGCGATTGACCGGCCCGGGCGCTACGAGGGCGGAGGGACCATGTTCACCTACAAGCGGCCCAACGAGATCTCCAGCACGGCGGGCGAGTCCTTCCTGGCTGAAGGTCCCACGAACGAGATCCTGGATGTATATGTGAGTTGGGATCCGCTCGAAGGAGACACTGGATGTGTGTGTGTGTGTGCGTGCGTGCGCGTGTGTGTGCGTGTGTGTGTGTATGTATGAGAGAGAGAGTTGGGATCAGATAGCAGATAGGCATGTGTGAGAGTTGGGATCCGATCCCAGAGGTGTGAGTGCACGCGTGTGTGTGTGTGTGTGTGTGTGTGAGTTGGGATCTTTCTAGATTGTTCTCTGGAGGCTACGGCTTGGTGCTTTCGAGGCGAGCACTAACGCGCGGGAAATCATCGTCGGGGCTCCGCACGTCCGTGCACACGGAGCCTGTCTGGGCTGCCGCTTCCACGCGTGGCTTGCACACCCAGCACTCCTCTTGGCCGTTCACCCCTCACGTCGCCCACAAACCTCCAGTGCCGCCAGATGCCTCTTTTACCTCAGTTTACTGACCCCGTAAAACCGGCTGTGCTGGGTAAAGCAAATCAGAAGCAGACCCGGCCTTTATTCCGTGAACGGGCTCCCCGCCCCCCCCCCCCCCCCCGGCGCATGGCAGCTTGTGCTAATTTGTCCTGTGTCCTTTCTTTGTTGGTGGTGGTCATGGGTCTTGAACTCGGGACCTGAGTGCTGTCTCTGAGCTCTTTTGCTCAAGGCTAGCGCCCTACCGCGTTGAGCCACGGCTCCACTTCCAGTTTCCTGGTGGTAAGTTGGAGATAGGCATCTCACAGACTTTCCTGCCCTGGCTGGCTTTGAACCACGATCCTCAGAGCTCAGCCTCCTGAGTAGCCAGGGTGACCGGCGTGAGCCACCAGCGCCCTTTCCTGTGTCCTTTCGGTGGCAAAAGGAAACAAATCCAAATGCCGGTTACGGCACCTGATCCTCTTCGAATTCCACGAAGGCAGACGGAGGGCCGGGGTTCCTAGAAGATTCCAGATGAAGCAGTGAAGCTCCGAGCGACAATGTCGACCACATCCCAGAACTTCCCTGCCTCACAGAAGGCAGAACTGTGAAGTTGCTGAGAATTAGGGGAGGACGGGGGGGGGGGGGGGGTGGGAGAAGGGGGAGGGCCAGGGAGGAGGTCCCTTTTTTTTTTAATAAACCACTGGAGCCCAGTCTTCTGATAAGATCAGGAAATGCAGACAGGATCAGCAATCAAAGCTTAGTCGTGTGTGGCTAAAAGGAGCGTGCTCACCCGTGCGTGTGCGTGTGCGTGTGCGTGTGCGTGTGCACGTGTCACTCGCTGGGATGAGACTGTGGAAACATGGCCGCTGTCTTTGGGATCGTTTTCTTTTTCCACAGCCCCTCTGTGCCCTCCCCCCTGGGTGTAAGGGCCCCGGAGCCCTTGGTGGAGCTCATTCGGGGGGGGGGTGGTGTTTGGGGGTGTTCTTGCTGTCTGCCCCGTGGGCTGGCCGGGGTCCCTCTGCCTGCGCATCGATGGGTGGACAGTGTTTCTCGTGGCGGGGACTCTCTTCTGCTGGCGTCCGGGGAGACTTGGCTTGCCTTGTCCCTGTGCCCCTGACCTTGTCTCTTGCGGCTCCTCCGGTTTTCCAGGCATGGAAGCAGGTGGGGCCCGGGGAGCCCCGGAGGCCCCAGGCCAGCCCCGCCGGGTGGCGGCTCCCCGTGGTCTGCGTGGCCGTCTCGCCCCCTAGTGTTCGCCTGGGTTCCCTGCAGGAAGGCCCGGGAGACTCTGACCTCCGACGAAACACCCCGAAAAAGCCCGGTGGTGTGCGGTGCCGCGGCCAGCCTTGAGCCCCAGAGCTCAGGGGCAGCGGCCAGGACCGGTGCACACGCGCGCGCGCACGCACACGCACACGCACGTGCGTGCCACGGGCAACCCGGGGACTTGTGTGTTCCAGATGATACACCAGCAGCCCAACCCGGGCGTGCTCTACGAGTACGTGATCATGGGCAGCAACGCCCTCAGCCCTCGGGCGCCGCCTCCCAGGAGACCAGGTAGGGCCCCCCCCTTCCTCGACGCCCCTCCGAAGCAGCGCGGACCGCGCGGCTCGAGCGTGCCAAGGGCCGTGGGAAGGATCTCGGGGTGAAGCCTTTTCCTCTCTGTGCCGCGGCGTCCTAGGGGAGCCCTTCCCGCCGGAGATGGAAGGGAGGAGCCAGGAAGATGGAGACGAGGAGGAGGAGGAGGGGGACGAGGAGCGGGAGGGCGCCACGCCGGACGCGTTCTCCTCCGAGTCCACGCAGCCCTTCCCCGCCAGGCGTCCGGACGGCGCGGCCAGGCGGAGCCGGGATTACAACTGGAAGCAGCTGGGGACCACCGAGTGCTCCGCCACCTGCGGGAAAGGTGAGCCGCGTGGCCTGCTTCCCCGGGGGGGGTCCCCCCATCGCACGCGGCCCCCCGCGTGAACACCCCAAGGTCAAGCTGACTCAGTCGCCCCCTAAAAACATGTGGTTCCGACTTCATCCCGCCCTCCCCCCTGCTTTGTGGAGACTAGTTATCCCCTGACTCAGCTCTTCCAGAAACTTCCACGGTGATCCCCTGACTCAGCTCTTGCGGGCACGTTCTTCAAGCAACTGGGAAGCCGTTTGCGACGCCCCGTTGGTTGCTTTGGAGATGGTTTCTCTTTCCTCTTCTTCGAGGCTTGAGTCTGGAAGTGGGAAGCGCGGACGCTTGGACGTCACTAGCACCTGAGCAAAGTGTCTCACGGCTGCCTGGAAAGTTCTTGTCTTTTTTTTTGCAAGGCTGTTGAGAATCAGGGGAGCAGGGACCCCTTCACCACCGCCCTCACCCCAGTCCAGACCCCCTGCAGACCTAACGACTCGGTATCACGCGGGCTGGAGGCTGCTCACGCTTGACACACTCACACCGAGTGTGGACGGGGAGATTTTGTTGACTCGACTTCCTGAAACCCTGCTGCAAGGGGAAAAATGAAATGCCTGGAGGATGCGAACCATTATTTAACAATAGCATGCAGTCAACCCGGATTGTCCCTGTAGTCGAAAGCAGCGCTGACCGTAAAAAAAAATTAACGAGAAGCCAGAGCGTTCGCACAGTTCACTTCCGCTCCGCCTTCCTTCCCATAGGAGACAGTCAGAAACGAAAGGGGGCTGGGAACGTGGCTTCGCGGTAGAGCGCTGGCCTTGCGCGCATGAAGCCCTGGGTTCGATTCTCAGCACCACGTACACAGAAGAATAAAGCCCGACGTGGCTCAAGTGGTCGAGCGCTAGCCGGGAGCAAAAAGGAGCCAGGGACAGCCTGCGTTCAAGCCCCGGAACTGGCGGCCATAGTCACAATCATAAACTTCAGCGAACCCTAAGCGCGTCTTGCTGAGTTATGGAGATGAAGAGGCTCGTTCACGGTGTGGGGTGGGGTGCGGGGAGTCAGCTAGTAAGGGATTAGAACCAGCTACTTGAGGTAGCTGGTCCCTGCCTGCCAACTGCTGCGGGGATGGCCTTTCCACTCGTAGCCCTGTCGGGCGTTCCTCCGTGGGGAACAGCAGATGAGCGGAGTTTGGGGATCCGCCTGGGCTCCTCCCAGCAGGGACTGAACCGGCCTCCACCGGGGGGCCGACCACAGGGACCCCGGAGGGAGAAACTGGCTCAGGACCCTCTCACTTCTTCAAGGTCCCCGAGGCTGACCCACTGACCCCTGCCAGCAGGGGGCGGTGGCGAGCCCAAGGCAAGACTGAGAATTAAACCCCACTGAACTGGCTTTTTACCCCAAATAGTTGCATACTTATGAAGCCAAGGAAACAATGCTGTGTGTGTAATACAAAAAACTTGATGCTGGGGGCTGGGAATGTGGCCTAGTGGTCGAGGGCTCCCCTTACGGACATGAAGCCCTGGGTTCGAGTCCCGAGCACCACATACACAGAAAAAGCCAGAAGGGACGCTGTGGTTCAAGTGGCAGAGTGCTAGCCTTGAGCAAAAAGAAGCCAGGGACAGTGCTCAGGCCTTGAGTTCAAACCCCAGGACTGGGGGCGGAGGGGGGGGGACTTGATGCCATTATTGTCTTTTTTTGCAAAGTACTAAACCTCTGATACATATTCATCCAATCAACACCCTACTCTCCAGGTAGTGGGGTCCCGGGAATGAGCAGGAATGAATCCTCTCTTGGAGTTGCTATTCTCCGATAACCGACGGGCCACTGAGAGGAAGCTGTAAAGTCCATTCAGACGGGAAAGGCATCTTCTCCTCTGGCTGTTCTGGAATCTTCTTTCCCCAGCCTGCCCCCTTGCCATACCTGGCATCGCAGGCCAGTTTGCTAGGCGGGCACGTTTATTCCAGTGTAGCCACCTGGACAGGCCCTGGGGTCTCCCTGGCCAGCCCCTGAGGCCGCCCCTCCCTGTCCCTGCAGGCTCGCAGTACCCTGTGTTCCGCTGCGTGCACAGAAACACGCACGAAGAAGCGCCCGAGAGCTACTGCGACCCCAGCATGAAGCCCACCCCCGAGGAGGAGCCCTGCAGCCTCTCCCCCTGCCCCGCCTAGTAAGGAGCGACGCGCCGGCGGCTCCGCCTGTCCTCCTAGCCACCCAGGGGGCTGAGGTCTGAGGATCACGGTTCAATGCCAGCCTGGGCAGGAAAGTCCGGGAGACTCTGATCTCCAAGGAACCAGCAGAAAACGGGGAAGTGGCTCTGCGGCCCGAGTGCCGGCCTTGAGCTGAAGAGCTCAGGGACAGCGCCCCCGGGCCCAGAGTTCAAGCCCCACGACCAACACAAAAAGGAAAAAGGAAGACGGGGCTGTAGTCTGATGATGTGGCTCAAGTGATCAGAACAAATTCTGAGGGGGGGGTAGGAGAGAGGAGGAGGGGAGGAGAGGGGAGGAGCGAGGAAAGCAGCGGTCAGAGAGGAAGGGAGGGAGGGAGGGAGGGAGGGAGGGCTGCTCGGCAGGCATGGGAGCTGCGATCCTGCCCTCGGGAGAGTAGGAGCAGGCAGGACAGAATGGGTGTTCCGGGCGGACCCCGCCCTCGCCCCCCCCCCACCGAGGCCCTGCCCCTCTCGCCCTGACCCCGCAGCTGGGACATCGGGGAGTGGTCGGAGTGCAGCAAGACCTGCGGGCTGGGCCTGCAGCACCGGCAGGTGCTGTGCCGCCAGGTGTTCGCCAACCGCAGCCTCACGGTGCAGCCGCGCCGCTGCCAGCACCTGGAGAAGCCGGACACCAGCAGCACCTGCCAGCTCAAGATCTGCAGCGAGTGGCAGATCCGCACCGACTGGAGCTCGGTGGGCGCCCCCTCCTGCCCCCCTCCAGCAGCCCCAGCCCTGGGGGAGGGCTCACCATGGGGGGGTCCCCACTACCCGGCGCTGAGCAGCTCGTGTGCTCCAGTGCTCCGTGCCCTGCGGCGTGGGGCAGAGGACGCGCGTGGTGAGGTGCGTGAGCAACCTCGGGGACGTGGTGGCCGACGAGGACTGCAACCTGAAGGTGCGGCCCGGCGACATCGAGAACTGCGACGCGGGCCCCTGCGCCCGGAGCTGGTTCCTCACCGAGTGGAGCGAGCGGGTGAGGGGCCCGGGGGGCCTGGCCCTGGCTGGGCGCGTGGTGCGGGAGCCGGGGGGCGGGCGGGGGGGGGGGGGAGGCACATGGGCCCAGCTGGGGGGGCTCTGGAGGCTGAAGGTCGAGGTCCAGAGCCCGCCTGGGCCGGCAGGGCGGAGCCGTGGCTCACAGGGCCGAGCGCAGTCCCCGGGCCCTGAGTTCAGGTCCCAGTAGGAGCACGCACGCACACGCGTGTGCACACAGGCACACGCACACTCACACACGCACACGCGTGTACACACGCGTGCGCACACACGAGTGCACACAGGCGTGTGCACACATGCACTCGTGCACTGCAGACACACACGGGCGTGCACGCGCGCGGGCACACACGTTCTCACCTCTTAGGGGAGGCTGGGGGGCAGGGAGGCCCTGGTGCCTGACGTGGTGTGGGGCGCGCCCCCTCCTCACCCGCACCCCCCCCCCGCAGTGCTCGGCCGAGTGCGGGGCGGGCGTGCGCACGCGCTCCGTCCTCTGCCTGAGCAGCCACGCGAGCAGCCTGCCTCTGGAGGGCTGCGGGGACAGCCCGCCCGCCGAGACCGCGCCCTGCGACCGCGGGCCCTGCGTGGGCAAGCTGGAGTGGTTCGCGGGGAGCTGGAGTCAGGTGAGGGGGGGAGGGCTCCCCAGCTCAGCCACCAGCAAGGGGTGGCAGGGGGGGCAGACCCTGCGGGCGGCTTAGGCCTGCGGTGGCCCCGCGCGGCAAATCCCGGCTCTGCTCTGCTCTGTGGACGCAGGCAGACGCCGCCCGGCCCGCAGCACGTCCCGCAGTATGTTCCCCCCGCCCCCCGTGCGTGGCCACGCCCCCCGGGGCCAACCCCGCCTTGTGACGCCAGCCCCGCTCCCAGCCCCGCCCCCGGGCTGACCCCGCCTTGTGGTGACGCCAGCCCCGCCCCCCCGGGCTGACCCCGCCTTGTGGTGACGCCAGCCCCGCCCCCCCTGGCTGACCCCGCCTTGTGGTGACGCCGGCCCCGCCCCCGCCCCGCCCCCTGGGGGGACTGACCCCGCCTTGTGGTGACACCAGCCCCGCCCCCGCCCGGCGCCCCACGGGCTGACCCCACCTTGTGGTGACGCCAGCCCCGCCCCCGCCCCGCCCCCCGGGGGGACTGACCCCGCCTTGTGGTGACACCAGCCCCGCCCCCCGCCCGGCACCCCACGGGCTGACCCCGCCTTTGGTGACGCCAGCCCCGCCCCCCGGCCGACCACGCCTTGTGGTGACGCCAGCCCCGCCCCCCCGGGCTGACCCCGCCTTGTGGTGACGCAAGCCCCGCCCCCCGAGATGACCCCGCCTTGTGGTGACGCCAGCCCCGCCCCCGCCCCGCCCCCCGGGGGGACTGACCCCGCCTTGTGGTGACACCAGCCCCGCCCCCCGCCCGGCGCCCCACGGGCTGACCCGGCCTTGTGGTGACGCCAGCCCCGCCCCCCCGGGGGCTGACCCCGCCTTGTGGTGACGCCAGCCCCGCCCCCCCGCCCCGCCCAGTGCTCCGTGGAGTGCGGCAGCGGCGTCCAGCAGCGGGAGGTGATCTGCGTGCGGAAGGACGAGGCCGCCTTCGCCGTGCTGGACCCCCACGCGTGCTCCTCCCTCGAGCGGCCGCCCCGACAGCAGCCCTGCCGCCGCCAGCCCTGCGGCGCCGCCTGGTTCAGCACCGAGTGGAGCGTGGTGAGTCCCCGCACGCCGGCCTGGCTGCGGCCGCGGCCACGCGCGGGGCCCCACGCCCCAGGGCCACGCCGCACGCACGGGGCGCGGTCCACACCCCTGCCGCCGTCCACCCCGGCAGCACCGGGGTTTCTACACCGCAGAAATCCTCAGGAGGGCCGGGACGGCGGCTTAGCCGTAGAGCGGACGCCTGGGTTCGAATCCTCAGCTCCACATACACAGAAGAGGCGGGAAGAGGCGCTGCGGCCCAAGTGGCAGAGCGCTGGCCTTGTACATACACGAAGCCCTGGGTTCGAATCCTCAGCTCCACATACACAGAAAAAGCCACAAGTGGCGCTGTGGCTCAAGTGGCAGAGTGCTAGCCTTGAGCAAAAAGAAGCCAGGGACAGTGCTCAGGCCCCGAGTTCAAGGCCCAGAAGTGGTATAAAAAAGGAAAAGGATACTGAGGAAGTCGCGATGGTTCATTCTGGGAGTCGCCGTGGTGTGGTGCTGGGTTGGGGGCGGAGGGCGGACTCTCGGGAGTGGAGATGGGAGCCGGGAGACATCGAGCCCCCCCCCCCCCCCCGCCCTCGCCGTGCCCCGTGGACGGCCGCCCCGCGACCCGACTCCTCCCCTCGCTGCCTCCAGTGCTCCAAGACCTGCCAGGGCGGCTTCCGGGTGCGGGAGGCCCGCTGTCTGTCGGAGGACAGGACCCTCAGCGACCTCTGCGACCCCCACCTGAAGCCCGAGGAGCGCGAGGCCTGCAACCCCCAGGACTGCCTCCCGGAAGTGGGTGAGTGGAGCCCCCCGCGCGGGGGGCCACGTCGGTTCAGCTCTGGGGAGAGTGCCCTCCACGGTGGAGGGAGGGGGAGAGGAAGGAGGCGAGGACTGAGGGCAAACACGGGTGGCGAGGAGCGATCGCCGCTGGGCACGGGCACGCATGCGCACGGGCACACCAGGCACGCATGCGCGCGGGCACACCAGGCACGCATGCGCGCGCATGCGCACGGGCACACCTCCGTCCACGGCATTAGCACAGCCCACGCGGCTGGAGCTTCCCTCAGGTCCGGAGTGGGCGGCGGGACTTGCGTGGCGTGGGGGAGGAAGCCGCCTCTATCATGGTTCGTGACAGACCGCAGAACGTTCTCGGACCCTGTGACTGATGATCCTGGGGGGACGACGGTCGTTACCCACTCGGGCGTGCGGAGGCCAGGCCCCAGCCCCAGCCGCACGCGTGGCAAAGGCTGCCCACTCCTCAGATGGGGCAGGAGAGGGGGTGCTCTTTTCTTTTGGCCAGTCTTGGGATTTGAACTCAGGGCCTGAGCACTGTCCCTGGCTTCTTTTTGCTCAAGGCTAGCACTCTGCCACCTGAGACACAGCGCCCCAGAAACAGCGCCCCTTCTGGCCGTTTTCCATATATGTGGTGCTGGGGAATCGAACAGAGAGCTTCATGTGTAGGAGGCAAGCACTCTGCCACTAGGCCATATTCCCAGCCCCCGAGGCTCTTCTTATCCCTTCGTTTGTGGTAGTGTTTGATAAGCAGACACTCCATACTTTAGTGTAATGGATATTACTGTAGCATTTCCCTTTGTAGTCAAGAGTTTTTTTCATTTGAGAAATTCTTCCTTACTCGGAACAAACAAACAACCTCTCCTCCAGTGTCTTTTAAAAGTTTTTGACTGAACTCAGGCTTCAAGCTTATTAATAAGCGCTCTCTCTACCACTTGAGCCAAACCTCAGTCCTTTGGCTTTTAGTTTTTTGTTGTTTTTTTTTTGTTTGTTTTTGCTTTTGCTTGTTTGTTTGGTTCAGGTAGGGTCTCAGGCTTTTGCCTCACCAACCTTGGATGCCAGTTGTCCTACTTATGCCTTCTAAGTAGCTGGTACCACAGACACATGCCACCAGTGAGCCATATCCAAGAAAACCAAAGTTTTGTCTCCATATTCTATTTTGTTAATTGTCTAGTTTCCTCTTTACCCTTTCACTGGATTTTATATAACTCGTAGCTAACAGTTTTCCCCCCTTGAAGAGACATCATTGACAAAGGTCAATAACCTGTCATGGTAGAAAAAGAAAAGAAAAAGGGGGCTGGGAATATGGCCTAGTGGCAAGAGTGCTTGCCTCGTATACATGAAGCCCTGGGTTCGATTCCCCAGCATCACATATATAGAAAAGGCCAGAAGTGGTGCTGTGGCTCAAGTGGCAGAGTGCTAGCCTTGAGCAAAAGGAAGCCAGGGACAGTGCTCAGGCCCTGAGTCCAAGGCCCAGGACTGGCAAAAAAAAAAAAATAAAAAGAAGAGCCTCGGAACGGGAGTGGCTCTTTGCAACCCAGCAAACAGCAAGCAGCTCCGTTATGTATGCAGAGTGGAATCATTGTTGTAAAAGAAGTATCTGAATTAGGGAATCATTAGGAGACCGGAAAAGCAGCTCCCAGCAGGAACTTGAATCCCAGCCCTATGTGCCCGGCAATGCCCGAGCGCTGGGCTCGTGCGGTCACTAGCTAAGAGACGCAACAGGGCAGGAAAAAAAAAAAATATATATATATATATATATATATATATATATATATATATATAACATGCGATATTCTACAAGGAGCACAACCAGCCACCCCCAGTTCAGAGAGAGAATCGGGGAACGATTTGACAAGACTGAGAAACAAAATTACCTTAAAAGCTTCACTTACAATAATAGGAAAGAAGATTGGAAAGCCAGGCCCCGGTGGCTCAAGCCTGTCACCCGAGCCACTCAGGAGGCTGAGATCTGAGGATCGCAGTTCAAAGCCAGCCCAGGCAGGGAAAGTCCGTGAGACTCTATTTATTTCCCATGAACCACCAGAAAACCAGAAGTGGGGCTGTGGCTCAAAGTGGTAGAGCGCCATCCTTGGGTGAAAAAACTCAAGGATAGCACCCAGGCCCTGAGTTCAAACCCCATGACTGGAGAGAGAGAGAGGGGGAGAGAGGGAAGGAGGGAGGGAGGGAGGGAGGGAGGACCCCAGGCATGGTGCTCCTGTCTGTAATCCTCAGCAAGCTGAGGTCTGAGGATCGGGGTTCAAAACCAGCCCAAGCAGATACATCCATGAGGTCCTCATCTGCGGCAAAGAGCCGGAGTGGAGCCGTGGCTCAAGCCGCAGAGCATCGGCTGTGAGCGGGAGAGCTCAGGGAGGGTCGGGGGCCCCGAGTTCAAGGCCCAGCGCGGGCAGAAGGAGAGAGGGAAGAGTGCGGGGGCGTGAGGCCCGCCAGCTCCGGCTGGTACCTGGCGGGGGGGGTCCCAATGGCAGCCACCCCCCTCCCCCAAGCTCAGGGTCTTTTCTGTCGCCCCCCCCCCAGACGCGAGCTGCCAGGACAAGTACTTCAACTGCCACGTGGTGGTGCAGGCGCGGCTGTGCATCTACCAGTACTACCAGGGCGCCTGCTGCGCCTCCTGCACCCGCGGGGCCCGCCGGGCCGGCGCCCCGGGACGCAGGGCGGCGCCGGGCCCCGAGCGCGCCGCCGCCCCCGCCCTCTGACGCGCCCCGCGGGGTCCTCCGGGTGCCGGGTGCACGGTACCGAGGGTGCTGTGTGCACGGTGCTCGCGGCGGCTTCCCGGGGCCGGGGCGCCCGGCCGGGATGAGCGCCCGCGCCCCGCCACCGGCCCGAGCACCGTGGCCACGCCGGCTCCGGACGGGAGGACGGGGCGCCCCCCCCCCCCCCGCACGCCACGCACAGGGCACTGCCGGGGGCGGAGCCACGGGCCCACTGCCACCCCCCACGCCCATGGCCCCCACCCCCCACTCGCCCGTCCCGCCCCCGCCCCTCCATCCTCACGGGGTCCCCCTGCCCCCCCTCCCTCCCCTCCCTCCCTTCCTGCCAGCGGCCGAGGGGAGCCCAGGGAGCCGCTGCCCCCCAGTCCTCCCCGGCCCCCCCCCATGGCCGAGGGGGGATCCGCCCATAGCCGGCGCGGCTCCTCCTCCCGACGCCTCCCTCCCGGACAGCCACGGGGCTGCGGCCTAGTGGCGGAGCGCTCGCCTCGTCTATGAAGACCCGGGTTCGATTCCCCAGCACCACGTATACAGAAAACGGCCAGAAGGGGCGCTGTGGCTCAGGTGGCAGAGTGCTAGCCTTGAGCAAGGGGAAGCCAGGGACAGTGCTCAGGCCCTGAGTCCAAGCCCAGGACTGGAAAAACCAAAAGAAACCATACCAAAGAGCGAGGAAGCGCGCGCCTCTGCTCCCGGAGGATCGGACCCGGCTGCGCCTGCCCTGGGGGGGGGGGGGGCAGCACAGCCCCGGCCCCGCCCCCCAGCAGACCCGGCCCCGCCCCCCAGCAGACCCGGCCCCGCCCCCCAGCAGACCCGGCCCCGCCCCCCAGCAGACCCGCCGGGCCGCCCACCGGCCTCCCAGGGCGCCCGGGCCCCGCGCTGAGCCCCCTCCTGCCTCCACGGAGACCCCGAGAGGAGGAACCCAGAGGCCTCGGCCGACCAGAACCTTCCAGATGCAGAGGCACAGCCGCCCCACAGCCCCCTGCGCCCCCTGCGCCCGGCCTGGCCCGAGGACCCGCTGCGTCCCCGCCGACTGTTTTGTTCTCCATAAACACAAGGCGTTGAGGGGGGCGGGGAGGGGGGAGGGGTCCGCGCAGTGAGGCTGGGGGGGGAGGGGTCCGCGCAGTGAGGCTGGGGGGGGGGGGTCCGCGCAGTGAGGCTGGGGGGGGGAGGGGGTCCGCGCAGTGAGGCTGGGGGGGGAGGGGGGGTCTGCGCTGTGTCTGCGCAGTGATTCGAACCCACGCTTCTGCCCTCAGGGTGCCCTCGGTCCTGTCCCCACACGGGGGACAAGGCCCCGCCCCGCCCTCCTCCTGCTCCTCCCCTGCCCCTGTCCCCAGCAGCGTGCTGGCCGGGGCACAGGTGGGCTCAGGAGACACAGGCGGGTGCAGGCGGGGGGCACAGGTGGGCTAGCAGTGGGCGCAGGCGGGGGGCACAGGTGGGCTAGCAGTGGGCGCAGGCGGGGGGCACAGGTGGGCTAGCAGTGGGCGCAGGCGGGCACAGGGCGCAGGCGGGCTGACCGCACGGGGCTCAGGCGGGCACAGGGCGCAGGCGGGCTCAGGTGGGCACAGGGGACCCAGGCAGGCGGGCTGACCGCACGGGGCGCGGGGGGGCACAGGTGGGCTAGCAGTGGGCGCAGGCGGGGGGCACAGGCGGGCACAGGGCGCAGGCGGGCACAGGGCGCAGGCGGGCACAGTGCTCAGGCGGGCACAGGGCTCAGGCGGGCACAGGGCGCAGGCGGGCTCAGGTGGGCACAGGGGACCCAGGCAGGCGGCGGGTGCAGGCGGGGGGCCCAGGCGGGCTGACCGCACGGGGCGGGCTGGCAGGCCGGGCCCGGCTCGCCCTGTCGCAGGCCCCGGGCGGCCCCCCGGCTCCTTGGTGACGTTAAGTTATTACGTGCAGTGGGGAGGAGCGGTGGGTTGTGGGTAAGGACGGTCTTTTTTGGTAAAAATGACGACTATTTTTGTGTATGACTAATTTATTTTTATTGTAAAAATGCAATAAACCCGCTTCGTCCACCGCGTGTCTCCGCTGCTCCCCATCCGCCCTTCCTGTCAGCCCCCAGGTGTCCGAGCCCCCCCACACAGAGCCCCCGGGGGTCCCAGCGCCGCTCTGTACCCCGGTGACTCCCCCGGGGTCAGCAGGGAGGCCCTGGGCCAGGCGCCTCGGCTCCTGCCCGCGGGCCCCGTTAAGCGGGTGGAGATCAGGAGGCGCGGGTTCAAGGCCAGCTGCGGCTCACTTCCTCCCGCCGCTCCCGGGAGGCCCAGGGGAGGGGGGACCCGCCGGGCAGAGGGAGGGGGACCCGCCGGGCAGTCTCCTGTTTTGTGTGTGACATTTCTTTTGATTGTTAAAATGGTTCCTTTTTTTTTTTTTGGCCAGTCCTGGGCCTTGGACTCAGGGCCTGAGCACTGTCCCTGGCTTCTTCCCGCTCAAGGCTAGCACTCTGCCACTTGAGCCACAGCGCCGCTTCTGGCCGTTTTCTATATATGTGGTGCTGGGGAATCGAACCCAGGGCTTCATGTATACGAGGCGAGCGCTCTTGTCACTCAGGCCATATCCCCAGCCCCTAAAGTGGTTCCTTTCGACCCCGCTGACTCCCGCGAGTGTCGCCCCTTCCATCGCGATGTTACGGCATGAGAATAGAACATTCGAGTACTTCATGCCTTGGAGGATGTTGAGATCACTGTGTTCTCTAGATGTGTGTGGATGCCCCCCCCCACCAGTGTGGAAAGTTCCCCCCCCACCAGTGTACACAGCCCCCCCACCAGCATAGACAGCCCCCCACCAGTGTACACAGCCCCCCCACCAGCGTAGACAGCCCCCCACCAGCGTAGACAGCCCCCCACCAGTATAGACAGCCTCCCCACCAGCGTACACAGCCCCCCCACCAGCATAGACAGCCCCCCACCAGCATAGACAGCCCCCCACCAGAGTAGACAGCCCCCCACCAGAGTAGACAGCCCCCCCACCAGCGTAGACAGCCCCCCCACCAGCGTAGACAGCCCCCCACCAGTGTAGACAGCCCCCCCACCAGTGTAGACAGCCCCCCACCAGCGTAGACAGCCCCCCCACCAGCGTAGACAGCCCCCCACCAGCGTAGACAGCCCCCCCCACCAGTGTAGACAGCCCCCCCCACCAGCGTAGACAGCCCCCCACCAGTGTAGACAGCCCCCCCCCACTTTGCCAGCAGCTCAGCGCTACTAGGGATCACCCTTCCTGCTCGCTGCCCCCATGGGGTAACCTGACCCTTAAAGCCATCAGACGTGCACACGCACGCACATGCACGTGCATATGCACACACGTGCGCTTGCACACAGGCACCCATGTGCGTGCACGCAACCCATCACACACACGAGTCATGGCCGCCATGCTGGTGTCTGAGCCGGGGACCCCTCCGAGCGGAAGGTCGGGCGGGCCGGTGCCGCCCTCCGGTGGACGTGCTGGGAATTGCAAGCGCGTCGAATCCCGGGGCTTCCCCAGGGGTGGTGTGTGTTGGTTTGTAGCCCCAGATTCAGGCCGTGGCCCTCACCAGGTGAGGTTTGTCCGTCACGTCTGCCGTCCAGAGAAGTGGGGAGACTCACAACCAGGCCACGGCGGTGGGGTGGGGAGCAGCTGTTCCCAAACAGGAACATTCCAGCTTGTGCTTGGGCTTGAACTCAGGGCCTCTCATTCTGGGTTCACTGGAGATAAGGGTCTCCTGGACTTGTCAGCCCTGGCTGGCTTTGCACAACGAGCCTCAAACTTCAGCCTCGTGGGTAGTTAGGACTACGGGCGTGAGCCACTGACACGCGGCTTGCAGTAAGAAGTCCGCTAGGGCACACATTAGCCCTCTCTTGGGGGGGCTGAGGAGGAGGGAGGGAGAGACCCAGGAGCCATTCTGGTCCTGGCCGGCCCTCACCAGCCTTCTCGCAGTCACCCACTGGAGAGGTGGCCCCAGGTTGCTTTGTGTCTGCCAGCCCTGGGGACCACTGAGGCCTTTAAATCCCTGCAGAGGAGAGTCGGGGAGCCCCGCCCCCCCCAGGGCTGGGAGCAACAGCCCATTACTTCTAAATGTTATCTCAACGAGAAGAAAGAGGCTTTCTGTGGAGCACATTCCTGCTGGTGTCAGCCTTGCTTCCAGCTCTAGAAAATGCTAGAAAACGCAGCCACTGACTCAGCCCAAGAGAAAGGCATCCTATGATCTCCGGCCAGAGATCTTGGGACACGGGGAGGCAAGCTGGAGGCTGGAGACCGTTCTGCACTTAGTGTCCCATGGGGGGGGGGGGAGGGGGGAAGGGGGGACGGCCCCGCCCACTACAGAAAAAATGCCGTTTGGGCAGCTGCCTGCTGACAGGTGCTTGGCTCAAACCGTTGCTGGAGCAGCTGTAAAATTCCATCCCCATGAAATTCGAGGCTCCACAGTGGAGACAACCCAGCCATTTTTAAAAGAAATCCTCAAAACAAGCCAGGCCTGGTAGTGCACCCCTGTAATACCAGCTGCACAGGGGCACAGGTAGGCAGAGGAGAGCATCTACAGCCTGGATCAGCAATCACCTTCTTGTCCCCACCCCCACGCACCCCCAAAGCCTCCGGGGAGTCAGAGGAAGTTGCTGACCTGTCTCCTGGGGGAATAACTGTATTAGTGGCAAGGTGGCCTCTGGTGGCTTTGTCAGCAGATTCGAGGCTTTGAGCTGAGTAATCCTTTGGTGTCTGCCCCAGCAGCTGGCAATCACAGATTGAGGGGGACCCCCTCCCCACCTCCAAGCTCGGCTGGACTCTGGCTCCTCCCCAGGGCTGGGGCTTCTGTGGGGCTCGGCCAGGCCTGGGATTACAGGTGTGGGCTACAGCTGGGGCGCCGGGATGGGCTTCACCACGCCGTCCTCCAGGCCTGGGACCCAACCTGCGGAAACGCAGAGCCGTTTGAGAGCAGACTTCCCGAGGAATGAATCCCCCCACGCAGCCAAGCGCAAGCCCTGCCCACTCCTAGAAACTTCCACCTGCCGGCTTTCCCTCCGTGGCTCTGTGTACACTGTCCCCCGGCGCTCCCTTGATTCTGGGGTGCAGGGACAGAGCGATGGGCTGGCTGTGCCCCTGGGACTCATGAGCTGGGTGCCGGCCGCGTGGTCCTTCAGCAAGGACAGAGCCCCACCCCCTCCCCAAGGTGCCCTTGGCCTCCATGGCCCCTGGAGCCCCCCGGGAGGGGAGGACAGAGGCCTCCATGTCCCAGAAAGCAGCTCATCACCCCACAGAGCCCAGAGCTGACCTTTCCAACCCCTGCAGCGCCTGTGTGTCACAGCGGGGGGTCACCCCACGCACACACCCCTCGACACCACCATCCTTCCAGAAGCTTCTCGTGCCTTCCAGGCTGGAAGGCCCAGCCTGCTGGGAATGGGGACCCCCAGAGCAGCAGGGCTCCGCGTTGGGCCCGGGGTGGGGTGTGGAGAGGGGGACAGAGATGCGGAGGGAGGAACGGGCGTGGCTCTGACCTCAGTAACCCCAGGAAGTGTGGGTGACAGCCCAGCCAGCACCCACGAAGCCCCAGGGGGAGCCGGCACGCTTTGTCATCACCCCCGTTGGCAGTGACTTTGCTCCGAGCGCTTGTTCAGAGGGGTTCGCACACCTCGAGGGCCTGAGCCACCGCCCCCCGACCTGCCAGCTTCCCGGGGGAGGGGGGGAGACCGCGTGAGGGCAGCACAGGACCCACGGTAGACTCTGCGTGCAAGGGCGGGTGTGCGCGCGCACACACATGCACACACACGTGCACGCAGCCTGGAGTCCCCGGGGAGGGGGAACCACACCATGGTCCTCCCAGTGGGCGCTGCACACGGCTGAGGGTGCAGGGACTTGCGCCCCCCCCCAGCTTGGGGGGGACAGCAGCAGGGCCCGCCCGCTGATCCTGGGGAGACAGTAAAGATTAATGGGATTAGGAGGGAGCGGGGAGGAGGCCGGGGCCGCGGGGACGTCCAGAAGCTCCAGACTCTGAGCGGAGAGGCGGGAGGCGCAGACCAGACACGGGGAGACTGAGGCAGCGCCATGAGCTCCACCTCAGCCCCCGCGCTGCCCGGCTCCAGGAAGGAGTCTCCCCGCAACTGGAGCCTAGGGGAGGACCCGGCAGGTGCTTCCCGCCGGGGGGGGGGGAGTCTGGGGGACCCGCGGGTGTGGCCGGCCGTGGGGTGGGGACGGATGGGGACAGGGAATGGGGCAGGTGCGGCCGGCCCTGTGGAGGGGGGGGGTGGGGAGATGGGGCAAGTGCGGCCGGCTGGGGGGTGCTGGGGGGAACGGGGCAGGTGCGGCCGGCCCTGTGGAGGGAGGGGTGGGGGGGGTTGCGGCAGGTGCGGCCGGCCCCGGGGTTGAGGTTCGGGCCCAGGGGGAGCTGGCGAGCCCCAGGGTCTGAGCTGGGCCAGGCCGGGACCCGCTCACGGTGGAGGGCGGAGCGGACCTGACGGCGAGGGCGGGGAGGGGGGTAAGGGGCCGAGGAGTGGGGCACGGGCAGAGCCCTGGGCTGGGCTGGCAGTGGAGGGGGCCTGAGACCCCCACAGGGAGGGGACGAAGGAGGGGAGGGGGAGGCAGGGCGGAGTGCGGGAGCCGGGCCCCGGCGGGGAGGGCTGGGGAGGAGGAGGGGCTGGAATCCAGGCCACGCCCCTCCCGCGCCCTGGCCCCTCCCACTCCCCCAGGTGCCGCCAAGCACGCCCCGCCCACCATGCCCCGCCCCGCGCGGACGCCCCGCCCACCTCTACGCCCCGCCCTGCCCACCACAGCACCCCCTCCCTGAGCCATTGCCCCGCCCTTGCGCCACGCCCATCCGTTCTATCACGCCCCCGCCACACCTTGGCCCCGCCCCGCGTACCCCGCCCCGCCCACCCATCGTGGCCCCGCCCGCCGGCCCCGCCCCTAGGCGCCGGCCCCCTGCTCCAGTGCCGCGTGTGCGGGGACAGCAGCAGCGGGAAGCACTACGGCATCTACGCCTGCAATGGCTGCAGCGGCTTCTTCAAGAGGAGCGTGCGGCGGAGGCTGGTGTACAGGTGGACCCCCCTTTCCCGGTCCCCGCGGGTGTCGGGGGGGCGGGCCCTGAGCCGGGACCCCCCCCTCCATCCCCGCGGGTGTCAGGTGGGGGCGGGCCCTGAGCCCCCCATCCCCGCGGGGTGTCAGGTGGGGGCGGGCCCTGAGCCGGAACCCCCCTCCGTCTCCGCAGGTGTCAGGTGGGGGCGGGCATGTGCCCGGTGGACAAGGCCCACCGCAACCAGTGCCAGGCCTGCCGGCTAAAGAAGTGCCTGCAGGCGGGCATGAACCAGGACGGTGAGCGGGGGCCGGGGGCGCGGGGCGGCGCCCTCCCCCGCCCTCCCCCGCCCTCCCCCCTCCTCACCCCTGTCTGTCCTCCCCAGCCGTGCAGAACGAGCGCCAGCCACGCAGCCTGGCCCAGGCCCTGGACGGCGCTGACCCCCGGCCCGCGGGCCTGGCGGACTCCCCGGCCCCGGCGGGGCCCGGCCCGCGGGGCGCCCTGGGCCAGCGCTTCCTGGCCGGCCTGGTCACCGCGGAGACCTGCGCCAAGCTGGAGCCCGAGGATGGCAAGTGCGGGTGGGGGGCGGGGGGGTCCCCCAGGGGCGGGGTCCCCCGGGGATGGGGTCCCCGTCACGTCACCTCCCCCCTCCCGCAGCCGAGGAGAACATCGACGTCACCGGCAACGACCCGGAGCTCCGCTCGTCCCCCGGCGGCCCCGACGGCGGCGTCCACGAGGCCTCGGCTCGCCTGCTCTTCATGGCCGTCAAGTGGGCCAAGAGCCTGCCGGTGTTCTCCCACCTGCCCTTCCGCGACCAGGTAGGCCCGGGGCGGCCCGGGGGCGCGGGGACGGGCCCGGGGTTCCCCGAGCCCTCCTCGGAGGCCACGCTGGGGGAGGCGCGCGGAGCCGCCGCGGAATCCGGGCCAGGCCCCGTCGGGGCGGAGCGGAGGCCGGGGCCGGGGCGCCGTCCAGGCTGCCCCCCCCCGGCCCCCGCTATCCTGGGCCTCTCCTCCCCCCCGCCCCCCGCATGCCCCGGATGGAGCCCACGGGGCGGGCTGGGGTGGGCGGGGCCGGCCTCGGGGCGCCGCGCCCGCCCTGACGCCCGCCGGCGCTCCCGGAGCCCAGGTGATCCTGCTGGAGGAGGCGTGGAGCGAGCTCTTCCTCCTGGGGGCCATTCAGTGGTCCCTGCCCCTGGACAGCTGCCCGCTGCTCGCCCCGCCCGACGCCCCCGGGGCCGGCGGCTCTCAGGGCCGGCTGGCGCTGGCCGGGGCGGAGATGCGCTTCCTGCAAGAGACCATCGCCCGCTTCCGGGCCCTGGCTGTGGACCCCACCGAGTTCGCCTGCATGAAGGCCCTGGTCCTCTTCAAGCCAGGTAGTCTCCCGCGGATCCCCCCTCCGCCCCCCCTCCGGCGCCCCAGGCGGGGGCGGGGCGCCCCTTGGGGAGGCGGGGCCCGAGCGCTCCCAGCCGCCTCTCCGCAGAGACCCGGGGCCTGAAGGATCCCGAGCACGTGGAGGCGCTGCAGGACCAGTCCCAGGCCATGCTCAGCCAGCACAGCAAGGCGTGCCACCCCAGCCAGCCCGTGAGGTGACCGAGGCCCCTCCACCCTCCAGACAACACAGGACGAAAGGCCCGCAGGACAGAGCCGCCGCCTTCCCCGGGTGTCCCCAGCGCAGGGGAGGGGGGGGGAGGGCGGGGGGACCCACCTGGATCTGAAGGAGCCAGAGACTCAGTAAGAACTGGGAAGAAAGGCCGGGCCCGCTGAGGAGGAAGCCTCATTCACACAGGAAGAGAGGCCAGCGGGGTCTCCCACACAGACAGGATCCTGCTTCCCAAAGTTCAGACCCATCTGGCAGATTATGCCAGAAAGGCGCCCTAGGACCAGCTTGTTGGGGGCTTTGAACTCCTGCCAAAGGCTCCATCTGATGGGGGAGGCTGAGGTGCCCTGAAGTCTTTGGGAAGAGGGAATCAGACAGGAGGTCGGAACCCCCTTGGGTTTTCTCCCCTTTTCCCTCCCCCCACCCTAGCAAGTGGTGTGTGTATGTATGTATGTGCCAGTCCTGGGGCTTGAACTCAGGGCCTCTCTGAGCTTCTTCACTCAAGGCTAGTGCTCTTTCACTTGAGTCACAGCTCCATTGCATTTTTTGGTAATCAATTGGAGATAAGAGTCTCCGAGACTTTCCTGCCCAGGCTGGCTTTGCACCTCGATCCTCACATCTCAGCCTCCTGAGTAGCTGGGATTGCATTGCAACCCCACAGTACTGGTCTAGGTCCTCCCTGAATTTCCCCCTGCAGGCCTTAAGCTCCTCCCCCAGCCCCCCTCCTTCCTCTTCTGACTTGTCCTGCGAGGACTCGGCCCAGAGCTGGCCATAGATGAAATGGACAGCATCGTCTCTCCTGCTCAGGTTTGGGAAACTGCTCCTCCTGCTCCCGTCTCTGAGGTTTATCACTGCTGAGCGCATCGAGCTCCTCTTCTTCCGCAAGACCATTGGGAATACACCCATGGAGAAGCTGCTCTGTGACATGTTCAAAAACTAGTGGAAGCCAGGAGCCCGTGCTCGCGGCCGTAATCCCAGCGACTCAGGAGGCTGAGATCCGAGGATGGAATTTGAAGCCAGCCCTGGCAGAAAAGCCCATGAGACTCAAGATCTCCCATTAACCAGTGATGCTGTGGCTCAAGTGATCGAGCGCCAGCCTAGAGTGAAAAGCTAAGAGACGACGCCCAGGCCCTGAGTTCAAGCCTCAGTACTACAACACAAAAAAGAAACCGTCATGGAACAGAAGCCACTGTGCAAAGTCTCCTGAAGGTAGACATTTTCCCAGCCCTCCACCAGAAGCCACGTCCGTCCCCTCAAATGCAACATTTGCGTATTCACTGTGGCTTCGTTCGCCATAGCCTGGATTAACAGACTGGCTAACCAAAGGTGAACCCAGGGGGCCTTGTGCCAGTGTGGAGAATCGTCCTAGGTGCAGCCCGGCAGAGGGCGCTCTGGGAACCTGGGTCGGAGCCTGGGTGTCAGGGAGGCTGGCGGCCGGGACCCGGTGAGCAGGTTGGGTCCAGGTCCTCTCCTGGCTGTTCTTCCCTGCTAGCCGGGGGCTTCCGGAGTGAAGAGCCAGAGCCAACTTCCCTTCCTCCCAGCGGGTTCTCTCAGGCACCAGCCACAGGAGCCCCCCCTCCGCCATGCCCTGGGGGGCCCCTGGCTATGCACCCGCCTCTTTAGGGCTGTCAGTCTTCCAGGCCTTGGGGCTGGAGCCTGTGATGGCTTTGGGCGTCTGGAGGAGCCTCCCATCGCCACCTGGGTTTGTGTCCACTGGAAACACCCACGGGTGGCCAACCATGTGGGATCCTTGTACCCCAGTCGCTCAAGGCAGAACCTGGGGGTGCTCCCTGCTGCTGGGCGGCGGGATTCACACACCGAGTCCAATGTGGATCCAGAACATTCTGTGTCCACGCAGTCCAGGGACAAGCGGAAAAACAGCAAAGCTCAGCTGGGTTTAGAACTCACCTCTCCCGACATCATTCTGTCCCTAGGCTTGTTGTAAATGCAGCATCTCAGGAGCAAGTGTGGAAAACATCATCTCTGAGTTCCGGGGGTTGTTTAAATGTTTTTTAATATTTCATTGTATAAAGGGATTTCAATTGCACATGCCAGTTTGTGAGGACAACACATCTGGCTCAGTATCACCCCTTCCATCGTTCTCTTCCATCTCCCC
This sequence comes from Perognathus longimembris pacificus, assembly GCF_023159225.1. Lineage (NCBI taxonomy): Eukaryota > Metazoa > Chordata > Mammalia > Rodentia > Heteromyidae > Perognathus > Perognathus longimembris. The sequence goes on from NC_063180.1 coordinate 43,323,643, forward strand.
CCCCCAGCCCCCTCCCTTCAAGGGACCCTGTTCCATTTCCACCCATATGCATTGAGTATTATGACTGCACCCCCCCACCTCACCCGCACCCCCCACCACTGCACAAGTTGCAGCTTCCTGGTGTTTGTTCTGTTAAACTGGTTAGTTGTTCAGAGGACTTACACCATTGGAATCCTGTCCAGTGTATACCGTATTTCAGTCAATATGTTTATGTGCATATGGTACTGCGTGTTTTCACATATGCTTATAATTTAGACCTCTGCACACCTGAAAGCATGCATCCTTTGTCTCTCTAAGCCTCAAAAAAAGATGTCATCTCTAGGTTTTATTTGACCAACTAAGGATATTTTAAGGAACTATTAATGTTCACTATTCTGATTTCAGTGTAAGTTTCACATAAAAAGAAATAAGAGGGATGGCCCAGAATCTTAGGATTGTCGCTCCTGGTTTTGTGAAGAATGGCAATGGTATTTTGACTCTGCAGATTGGTTTGGGTAGTGTGGACGTTTTAACAATATTCTTTTGATCCATGAACAAGGGAGATATTTTGGTATTAATTCAGTGCTTTCTCCAATTTCTTTCATGTGTCTTTGGTAATTTTTTTTTTTTTTTGCCAGCCCTGGGCCTTGGGACTCAGGGCCTGAGCACTGTCCCTGGCTTCTTTTTGCTCAAGGCTAGCACTCTGCCACTGGAGCCACAGCGCCACTTCTGGCCGTTTTCTGTATATGTGGTGCTGGGGAACCGAACCCAGGGCCTCATGTATACGAGGCAAGCGCTCTTGCCACTAGGCCATATTCCCAGCCCCGGTAATTTTCACTTTGAAGTCTTCCCTTTTTGATGTCTCCGATGGTTCATATTAAATACGTTCTTTTTGTTCATTGTTTCATAACTAGTGTGAATGGCATGGTTTTCATGATTATCCGAAAATGTTATTGGTGTATAGAAGACTTACTGATGTTTGTATCCTGATACTTTGCTGAATTCACTTATCAGTTCAAATACCCTTTTTTTGTGGAGCTTTTCTCTATATAGAAAAATTCCTCGTAATTGGGTAATTTACATGTTCTTTTCCTATTTGAATGTTTTATTACTTCTGCTCATGTATCCTAGCCAACACTTTGAGTACCATAGTGGGTAAGAGCTGCGTGAGAATTCACTTCCATCTTGTTCCTTGTCCTGAAGGAAATCCTTTCTCCATTCCATGACATCAGCTGTAGGACTGCTACATATAACCTTTACTATGTTGAGTTACAAGCTTTCTCTGCATAATTGGGCCAGGTTTTTATAATAGAGGGATATGAAGCTTATCAAATGCTTCTTCTACATGTTTTTGACGATCCCCTGATGTTAACTCACTGGGTTGTCATGACCTGTTCTTTTTCTGTTAATTTGCATAAGGCGAAAGGTCCTTTTAACCCCTGGAATGCAGTCGGCTGGATTCTGGTGCGTGGCTTTCTTTTAGGATTTTTGCATCTGTGTTTATCAGGAACATGCTGGACTATCATTTTGCTCTCCCTTGTTTTTCTGTCCTTGTCAGGCTTGAATACTAGCAGTGAGCATCACATACCACGTGTTGGGAAGGGTTCCCTCACTCGTCAACTCTTTGTACCAGTTGAAGAAAGACTGGTGTTAATTTTTTGTTGTTGTTTTTCCCGCTAAAAGTTGGATAAAATTCAGCTGTGAAGCTATCTAGTCTTTGACTTCTCTTTCTTGGGAAACTTTTTTTTGAAACTTTTATTTTCTCACATTATTGGTCTGTTGAGATTTTAGAAATTACACAAACAATAAAAATAGATTATACAAGCAAAAAAAGATGTACAAACACATAAAAACAAATAATAAAGATATACAAACACATGCATACGCACTTGGTTCCATTTTTGGTAGGTCTTATGTATGTAGAAATTGGTCGTATTTCTTGAGTTTTCCAACTTACTGGTATATGCTTTTCTTCAAAATAATCCCCAACAATCCTTTTTCCTTTAGTATCCATTGTGTCTCTTTTTTATCTTTAACACTATATGTTTGGAGTAATCTCCACTCTTTTTCTTATTTTAGCTAAAGGGTTTTTTTTTTGTCCATTGTTGGGCTTAAACTCTGGATCTGGGCACTGTCCCGGAGCTCTTCAAATCAAGGCTAGCCCTCTACCACGTGAGCCACAGCGCCACTTCCGGTTTTCTGGTGGTTAATTGGAGATGAGTCTCTTGGACTTTCCTGCCTGGGCTGGCTTTGAACTGGGTGGAATCCTCAGATCTCAGCCTCCTGAGTATCTAGGATTACAGGTGAACCACCAGAGCCCGGCAAGAATTTTTTTTTTTCTCTTCAAAGAAGCAAGCGACTATTTCACTGACCATTTGTTCTTTTGGTTTTATTATTTTCCTCTTACTAGTTAGGCATTTGGCTTATTTTTTCAGCATAGGCACTAGTCGCTGCAAACTTTTATAGTAGGGTTTTGCTGCACCCTAAAATTTGGGTATACTGTTTCCATTTTCACTCTTACAGAAATTTTCTTTCCTGTCTTTGCAATGACCCCACCACAGTTCACGAGTGTTTTCTTTTTTTTTATATATATATATATATATATATTTATTTTTTTTTTTTGTCCAGTCCTGGGCCTTGAACTCAGGGCCTGAGCACTGTCCCTGGCTTCTTTTTGCTCAAGGCTAGCACTCTGCCACTTGAGTCACAGCGCCACGTCTGGCCGTTTTCTGTATATGTGGTGCTGGGGAATCGAACCCAGGGCCTCATGTATACAAGGCAAGCACTCTTGCCACTAGGCCATATCCCCAGCCTTCACGAGTGTTTTCCAGCCTTGATATGTTGGTGTAACTTCTAAAGTTTCTCTCATTTCACTCCCAGTGCCATTCTACTGTGATCTGAGAAGACACAAGACCATGTTTTCTGACTTTGTTCAGGCCTAATACATGGTCTATCAGAGAAAGTTCCAGGCTGTGATGGAAAGAATGTGTATTCTTAGAACTACTGGGTAGAATGTTCTGTAAATATCTGTAATGCCTGATGTATAGTATAGTTTAACTGTTTATCTTTTGGGGAAGGCCAGGGTTGGATGATCTATCCATTGATGTGTGGGGCATTTAAATTCCCCACTACTATTTAATTGGAGCCTATCTCTCCCTTTATGTCTAATAGCATTTTAAAAAATAAAATTAGGGGGCTGGGGATATAGCCTAGTGGCAAGAGTGCCTGCCTCGGATACACGAGGCCCTAGGTTCGATTCCCCAGCACCACATATACAGAAAACGGCCAGAAGCGGCGCTGTGGCTCAAGTGGCAGAGTGCTAGCCTTGAGCGGGAAGAAGCCAGGGACAGTGCTCAGGCCCTGAGTCCAAGGCCCAGGACTGGCCAAAAATAAAAATAAAAATAAAATTAGGTGCTCTGACAGTGTGTGATCGAGATATTTTCTGGGCATACTAATCATTACTTGGTGAACTTTGTGTGTGTGTGTGTGTGTGTGTGTGTGTTTGCCAGTCCTGGGCCTGGGCCTTGGACTCAGGGCCTGAGCACCATCCCTGGCTTCTTTTTGCTCAAGGCTAGCACTCTGCCACCTGAGCCACAGCGCCCCCTCTGGCCATTTTCCATATATGTGGTGCTGGGGAATCGAACCGAGCGCTTCATGTGTAGGAGGCAAGCACTCTTGCCACTAGGCCATATTCCCAGCCCAACTTTGTGTGTTTTAACAGCTTTTTTTTTTTTGGCCAGTCCTGGGCCTTGGACTCAGGGCCTGAGCACTGTCCCTGGCTTCTTCCCGCTCAAGGCTAGCACTCTGCCACCTGAGCCACACACAGCACCCCTTCTGGCCGTTTTCCATATATGTGGTGTTGGGGAATCGAACCGAGAGCTTCATGTGTAGGAGGCAAGCACTCTTGCCACTAGGCCATATTCCCAGCCCCAACAGCTTTTCTTTTGTCTTGCCTGTTTCATCAGATGGCTACTTGTGTTTTTGTTAGGATTGCGATCGCTTGGAATATAATTTTCAGCCTTCACTTTCAGTTGCCTATTCTGAAGCAAGATTCTTGTAGGCAACATATGGAGTCTCGTGTTTAATCTATTCAGCCAGGATCTATCTTTTAAATAGAGGTATTAATCCATTTACACTCAAGGTTATTACTGAAAGATTAGGATAAGCTTGCCACTTTTTGTCCTGAATATTGTTTTGAATATTTTCTTCCTCTCTCCTCCTTTGTAATTTGACAGTTTACCACATCAATCACTTGATTCTTTTCTACTTTTCCTGAGTGCCTATCCTCCTGGTGCAATGGGTTCTGACTGGTCCAAAAGCAAAGGTTGTGATCGGTAGAGATGCACATGCCGGCTGTAATGGCGAAACTGCCATCCACGCACAAGCCACCCCCTCTTCTTGCTAAGCCGCTGTCCCCTCCTGTGCACTGCCCCTGGTGCCTCCACATCAGATCCTAGGGAAGGCTGCTTCTTCTTTGCCTACTATGGCCTTTCATGGGTGTAGACTGAGCTGTTTTCACAAGAAGCAAAAACCAGATCTTCCACAGCAGGGACAGCAGCAACGACGAGGTGAAGAATTCCAGACAGAAACCAAGGGTGGAATCTGCAAGGTGAACTCAGGAAGGTGGACTGGGAGGTGGTGCAACACCCTTTTGCGGAGCAAGGCTACTACTATGGAGATTCCAGGATGCTTAATCAGACTGCAAGCTTGTGGAACCTTCTGGTATTGCCATTCACCCCACAGAGGGACAGCGCCCCATTCCATGGCTGTGGGGCCAGGATCATGTTTTTTACTATGTTTGGTCCAGTTTCACTCCTATAATCCAGTGTTTCCCGATGGTCATTTACCTCAAAATATAACCATACATGGTACTTTGTGAGGAGCAAGTGAGCGTTGAGTGCCTCTATCCAGACATCTTGGTCTCTCTCCCACATTGCCTCCACTGCAGGCTGCACTCGCTAACACCTCGAACCTCACCTTCATTTGAGTTGGGCTGAGTTCTAGTAACTATCACTTCTGCGCTCTCTCAATTCGGGTTTGGATCCTTTCCTTTAAACTCATCTGTGTAACTAAGAAATCAACACTGTTCCTTGAGTAGTAAGTTAGGGTTGGAGCCACGATGGCAAAAACAAACCAAAAAAACCACAGAAGAGCTGGAAGTGTTGTTCTTTAATGAGCCATGGAGTGATTTCTTTGTCAAGCTGCTCTTGTGTGGCTGTACAGTGCATATTTTGAGTGACACAACTGCACTTTTATACAGATGTCCCTCCCCCCACCCCCAGACATTACAAAGTGCCTCTTGATTGCATCAGGAATGTAGTAAGTATTCCTTCTTACAGAATTATTCTATGGAACAGTAAAATGGTATTATAATTCAGGGGAAACGTCCTTGTATCATACAGGCTTTTCAAAATTTACACTCAGCATATTTATAAATTACTTTATATCCATTAAAATAACAATACGAATCTGTAGTCCACACCTTTCCCATCATAAATGCAAATACTTGGTTCAAGAAGTGCAACTTTTATATGACCTAAGAAAGCTGATAAATAGGCATTAGGCATTGATGGACGGACAGACAGATGACAAGGTGACAGCCTCATCGGTGGGGCTTTTGTGAAAGGTCTGAACCAAAGCATGAACAAGACCTAACAGACCCATCTCCACCACCATCATTTTGCCATTGATCCCTTTAACACCAGAGCCAATGTGACAATGGGTCCAGAGGAAATGGGTCACAAGTATTCTAGAGGCACAGGAAGACGGGGCCTCCACAGAGCGCAAGGCCAGCATGGTGTTGGGGGGCGGTGCTGGGGAGTCCTCACAATGTACGTGTGTGCACTGCACACTTTCCAATACGGAACAACACAAACCCCAGGTCTAGCTCTACACTAAGGGTTAAAAAAAAGTGGATTAGAAAACCATCTGGAATGTTCCTTTACAACTGTAACTCTCAGCTATGAACACACCCTGTGGATCCCATCTACTTCAGTGAAGTGCTTGTGAAAGGTGCACACATCCGCTCACTGCAATGAAGCACACAGCCCACAGGCACCGAGGAGGGACCACCTCTGCCCTGCACTGTGACCTTGCCCCTGACCTTGACTACCTGTGATGGAACACAGAATAGTCTTCACAACTTTCCATCTGGCAGCAGCATGAGAGCAGGTTTCCAAAGCATGGGAACTGGGGGCTCTGGGATCCCGGTCCCGGCCTCAGGGTCTCCTCTCTCTTAGGGAAGCTCACAGAGGGAGGTCATACTTCTCTTTGTGACTTAAGAAGCCTGCCTGGGGTGACATTGTCCAGAAAGAAACGTACTCTTTGACTATGTAACTGTAACTCCTCTGGACATCGCCTTTATAACAATTAAAAAAAAAAAACAAACAGCCTGGGGTGGCCAATCATCTAAATGGCAGGAAGTACAAAATGTTCCATTATGTCCCTGAATCCAGCCCGTATTTGCTGATCCTCTGCCTCAATCTGAGATGGAGAATGAAATTACACTTCTCTGCCTTGTTACATTCCCATGAGGCATGCATAGTCACAGAGCCACAAAGACAAGAAAGCCTGGCTCTGCTGGGCGCTGGACGTGTGACAGGGCTAGAGCAGGGATGCAAGCTGAGGCTTCAATAGTGGTGCGGCCCAGGCAGCTGGGAAGAGACTTCTGAGACCAAAGTGCAGAAGTGCTAGCAAGCACAAATCTGCTGGAGAGGAAGGGAGGCCCAGCAGCGGCTGCCACTCCGTGCTGACAGAAAGAGGTGGAAGTGGAACTTTGGGCTCGGCAGTTCTGAGTGGTGGCTTCATCTTATGCCAGCCATGCCTGTGGCCCTGAGAACATCTGCAGAGACGCTTACAATTCTGGGGACCTTCCCCACCCCATCTGGACAGCTTGCTAAATGACTAGGAGTCCACAAATCTAGCAACTGAAACAAGTATTTATTTAATTTTATCGAAATTCAGGTTTTAGGTCCCTGAGAAAACTTATAAAGTCTCAACATCCAATCACCTAGCTTGTAGAAAGTGACCTATGTACGTAGTAAATTCTTAACTGTTCCAAACTTATCTTCCCAAGTCCCCAAAACTAAAAGATCAAACAACAAAAAGCAGCGCAAAGACTTGGATGGGAGGAGTGTCAGGACTTGGTACCGGGCCGCTTTTCTAGAAGTTTTCAATGAGAGTGTCCTGTGACCTCTTAGGCACGTGGGGGTGGCCGATACCTCCGGCCGGCAGCGCACTGCCCTAGCACACCCAACACGCAGTGCCCAGGGCTGAAGCAGCACCCCTCCCCCCCGCCCCCACCGGCCATCCCGAGGGCCTGCTACCGTCGCTGCTCCTCAGGACAGCATGCACAAGGAGCAGACTCGCTGCCCTCAGTCACTACCCAGCTTTTCAGAGCTCCCCTAGCCTGGCTCCATTCTCAGCTCAAATCAGGACAGCGCAGACTCCTCCTCCTTCGGCTGGGCTGGGACAGAGGGACACCTAGGCCTGACAGGGCAGTGGGAGGAGGCACTCTGCCTTCACAGAGGACTTCAAAGCCATAGAGAGGAGAGGGAAGAACAACCGAAGTAGTTACAGGTGGTAAAGGCTCTTCTCCAGAACAGTGCATGTGATAGTTAGAAAAGATGTATTTAGTAACTTTAAAAGTAAACATTTTCACATACTTATCTCAAGAAAGGATGTTTTGTTCTATATACATTATAAATAGCAAAAACTGATTTCTAATCCCACAAATGCTAGGAAGCTTCCGGTAACTCAGGTGTATGGAGACCATGGG